>NC_056733.1:308828651-308933651 GCF_019279795.1 Protopterus annectens | reverse complement strand
ACAAATGTTGGCACTATGCCACAAAATCACTGCTGGCACTTCAGGTACCAGTTATTATTTAGGCACAACTAAAACGCAAATGGACAGCTCACAGCTAGATGCTTCTTCTCCTAACCTGAAGTATGAGCTCCCAGTATAAAAGTACTATGTGGTAGCAGCCAGTTTATCCCATTGTAAATAAGAGTAACTATAGAAGTCTAAATGTTTTCATCTGCACTTTCCAGCAGCCCGTGGGGGACACCACAGAAATATCTCATTATATCCTACACCTATGTACACCTACTATTTTAATAAAGTCTGAAGTTGTTGCAACAAGGAGGGATCCCTGTTTCAGAAATCACTTTGAATATTATACATTAAACTCATACACACACACACACACACATATGTGTGTGTGTGTGTGTGTGTGTGTGTATATATATATATATATATATATATATATATATATATATATATATATATATATATATATATACACACACACATATACATGTATGCATTTACAGATACTGTCTCGGTGAACACTGGAATTCATAAGACTAAACATAAATTGACCCCTTTTCTGGCATCTATGCCAAGCCTGCATCTACCTTTTTAAAAATCCTAGGGTAACAAAACTTATCAGAAGCATTTGGGAATTATGGCTAAGCTTAAAAGAACTTCCTGGGGTTGTTAACCTAGTAATCTCTTATGAACCTATGGCAACTGTGGTCAGCCACTTGCATCAATGGAATTTCCTATCCCCACATATTCTACACACTTTATAGTCTTTATTGACTGTATTTACCAGATGTCTAACTGTAACAAAAAGGCCACAAATAATACATTCCAACCTTTTTCACAGAAATGCAAATTCCCCTTTTAAAGATAAAGCAACAACTTCTCATCTATGATTAAATTACATCAGAGGTCAGTCACTTCATCCATGGTTGCCCTCTGTAACCTTCAGTTATAGTCACTTTATTGACTACATACACCAAAATAACACTCCAATTTATTTCCCACAAGTGTACACCACACATGTAATAAATAAATAAATACTAAACAGCAGTCAGACTAATGCATTTCAAGTTGCTTCACTCAAACATGCATGAACTATCCCAGCCGTGACACACACTCCAAGTAAAAGTACATGTGGCCACACTAGTGTGTTTAAGCTTGTTACTGTTGGACACATACATATTTGCCACACATTGATGCAAATACTTTATCTGGTGCTGTCTGCCACTCAGGCCAAGTACTCACTTTCAATACTGGGGCTACCTGATGCTGCATCTAGCATTTGGAATCTGTACCCAGGAAAGAATAAGAGTAGATGTATAAGTAATAGTCAATTGAGATACATATGAGCATTGCAAGGTCACTGTATGTGTTTATTTATTTATTTTATTTCCAGTTTGATTACCGGGGAAGTCCACTAGGCCCAGAGAGCCCATTTTCAGTGGAGGCCCCGGGAGAAAAGATCCATAAGACCGAAAACAGTAAAGATACAAGTCTAGAAAAGTTATAGTTAAAAGAACAAGTTAAAAATAAATGAATTCAATACAAAGCATGAGCAAATTAGCTAATTGTGATAGATCATGTGGATTATACTGTACAGATTCAGTTAGACATACATTCATTCATTTAAAGTAAGAGGCTATTTACAAAGTTGAAATCATTTGGGAAATAGCTATGGAAGTTATAGAGAGCTGAGGAACACAGGAGGAAATCCTCCCAGGGGCAATTAATTAAACAGAATTAGGTAGGGTGAAAGCAGGTACATTTCCACTTGGAGGACAGGTATGTGAATAGCTGGGTTTTGAAATTATTTGAGTTTGGTGTTGTCCTTAGTGTGGAAGGGGGTGAATTCCATTTCTTGCCTAGGGAGAAAGAAAGGAGAAGTTGGCCAGCAGGTCGTTTAGGTTTGTGGATAGTAATTAAGTTTTGGTGTTCAGATCTGAGCGTTCTATTAGGAGTGTAGGGGGGAAGGATGTTTGTCAGAGCTGGGCATTTTGTTGGGTGAAATATGAGTCTGTGTTCAGTGGTAAGTTGGAGGTAGTCTAGGTAATTTGCAAGTTCTAGCTAAGTTGGAGGTAGTCTAGGTAATTTGCAAGTTCTAGCCAATTCAGAGATTGGAGGGTAAGGCAGTGATGGGTGGAAGTTTTGCCTTTGGTGGCTAATTTGGAGATTTTATTATAACAGTATTCATTTTAGAGGTGATGGAAGAGGTCAGGTTAGTTAGAAGAGGGGCTCCATACAGTAGGGAAGGAAGACGGTAAGTAGTGGCCAGAGTATGCCTAGTAGAGGTGGAGAGGAAGAGATTGTTCCTGTATAGCATTCCTAACTTTTGGTGGGTTTTCTTCATATTTTGTTGAATATGGATATCAGACTTCAGGTGTTCGTCTATAGTAACGCCGAGAAGTTTGGCGAAGGGAACCACTTCAATAGAAGAGTTGGTTTGGCTAAGGACTTGAAAGGAACTTTTGTCATAGGAGAAAGTTTTTGAGGGAGGGAAGAATAGTATTTTAAATTTATTTGCGTTGAGAGAGAGGTGATTTTAGCGCATCCAGTTGTTAGTAGTTGAGAAGGCAGATTGGGTTTTAGTTAGCAGTTTAGGGAGATTACAGGCAGAGCAGACTAAAGTTGAGTCGTCTGCATATTGAATGACTTTGGCGTCAAGAATAGCAGAGAGAAAATTATTGATAAAGATGTTAAAAAGCATAGGTCCGAGGATGGACCCCTGCAGTATGCCGGTTGGGGTTGGTAAGAAGGAAGAGGTGGTGTTCTCCCATTTATCAGCCTGATTTCTATCTGACAAGTAACTTGAGAACCAGGATAAAGTGTTTTGGGAGAGATGTAGGCTTGAGAGATGACAGAGAAGGTGTTTATGGGAAACAGTGCTGAATGTCTTAGAGAGATCTAGGAGAAATGTAGATACTAAGTGTTCCGAATCTCGGGCTTGATTGACAGTTTCTAAGAAGGCGAGTAGTGCAATTACAGTGCTATGCCCTGGGTGGAAGCCATGCTGGGGAGGGGTAAGAAGTTGGTTTTTGGTCAGAAAAGACACAAGTTGGAGGTGGACACATTTTTCTAGGATTTTGGGGATTGGTGAGAGAAGAGCAATGGGGTGGAAGTTTGAGATGTTAGTGTTTTTGCCTCCTTTGTGGAGAGAAAGAATAAAGGCAGAACACCAGAGTTTAGAGACATAGGATTCTTTTATGGATCTATTGATAATGATGCTGACTGGGAGTGCTATATCATCATCAGCACACTTTAGGAAGGAGGGGGGCATGCTATCAGGAGCGTAGGGGCAAGGTTTTTAAGTTTGGATAGAAGTCTTTTTATGAAATTGGCAGAGACAGTTTTGAGCTCAAACATAGGGGGAAAGTTATTAGGGAGCTTAGAAGGAGAAGAATGAAGGACAGATGGATTGTTGTTGGGAAAAGTATTGGTCAGGTCAGATATTGTTTATATAAAAAATGAGTTGAATTGGGAGGCTAATTCAAGCTCAGATTTACTTGGATCAGGACAGGGATTATTTATGGAGCCTAGGTTGAGAAGTGAGTTTACGGAGTTCCAGAATTGCTTGGGGGTTTTAGTATTGTTGGACTGGAGCTTAGTATAGTAGAATTTTTTGTCCTTGGTGATTTTTGGTTTTGCAAGGTTATGCAGCTGTGTGTATTGGAGAAGGGTTCTGAGCAGTTTATTCTTTTGGTAAAGCTTCCAGGACTTGTCCCTTTGATGCATAATTTGTTTTGTTTCTTTGGATAGCCAAGGAGCACTAATAGTTTTTATCTTTTTGTTTCTTAGTGGGGCTAGGGAGTTTAGAGTGTCTAGGAAGACAGATTTGAAGTGGTCTATGGCTTTGTCAAGAGAAAGGGTTTTTAGAATGTGCCAAATCATTTGTTGGAGAAAGTTGTGGGGTTGAATTTCCTAAGGTTGCGAGTGAGATTGTATTGATGCTGATGTGGGGTAGAGGTAGTTGAAAGGTGACTGAAAGCCGGGAGGTGGTCACTAATGGTATCAGCAATTGTGCCAGAGTTAGTAATTTTATTTAGGTTCATTGGTAGGTACTAGGCTATCTGCCCGAAGGCATTTATAAGCCTAGCCAGAAAGTGTTGGCTTTCACCGCCCCCTTAGATTAGTTCTCTGTGCCTCTGTCCAGCAAAGCACTGAAGTGATCCCCGAGGTAAACTTTCTGTTTCCCATCCACTTGACAAGATTTCTTTTGAAGAGTGTTAGTGAGAAACTCTGCCTAATGTAGATTGGGATCTTGTTCCAAAGCATGGGAAGTCTCTGGGACAGGAATCTATCCCTCCAGCACGTCCTATTTATTGTTGTGGTGAGGTTTAGATCCCTAGAGCATGTGGCTCAAGGGGATAAGGTTTTCTTTAGGTGGAGCATGTCCATCAATTCTGGGTTTGACATGGCCTTGTATGTTAGACAGAGATCACCTCTGAGTAGGTGGTATACAACCGAGTACAGCTGTAATTTCTTCAGTCAAGCTGCACAGGGCATCTGTTTGAGGCCAGTGATCCTCTTGGTGAGGTACTTCGGTGGTCTTTCCAGCTGTTGCAGGTGTCTTCTAAGGTACATCCCAAATGGGGCGTTGTACTCTATGATGGGTCTGATGAGTGATGAGTAGAGGGGCACAATGACCTCTTTTGATCTGGATGCGAACCCTTTTGTGATTAGGTGGGCCACGTAGAAGGATTTTCTAACCACTTTGGCAATGGGCTTATCAAAGGTAAGATTACTATCTACTTGGGTCCTCAGATCCCTTATTATGTCTTCCGTATTTAGGGGACTATCACCTATGTGGTAGTTTGTGGGTACTTTGTTTTTTCCAAAGGGGATGACTATGCACTTTAAGGCATTTAGCTTGAGGCCATGATTTTGACACCAGGTATCTGTCTCAGTGAGACCCTTTTGGAGGATGGCTGTGTCAGCCGGAGAGTCAATTATAGCCCCAGTTTGCAGTCGTCTGTGAACTTGGTCAGCCATAGTCCTCCTGTGCTTTCCTGTACCTCTGAGAAGTATATGTCGAACAGGAGGGCTCCTAGGACTGAGCCCTGGGGAACTCCACTTGTAACCGATTTAGAGTCGGACCTAGCTCCCGCAACTCTCACCATGTGGGCTCTGTCCGTGAGCCAGTTGGCAACCCATCTTGTGACATAGGGGTTTATGTTCAGGCTGGTGAGCTTGTCTATAATACCAGAATGGAGAATGGTGTCGAAGGCCTTTGCGAGGTCTAGGTAGGCTGTGTGTACCAACTTTCCCTCATCTATAGCCTTGGTAACTGCCTCAAAGAAGTCCACCAGGTTTAGAAGGCATGATCTGCCCTTAACAAAGCTGAACTGGGTAGGGTCCAGTGTTTGGAGGTTCCCACTGTCTCTGTTAATGGGTTCCATGATGATGCGCTCCATAGCCTTGCAGACCAAGCTAGTCAGGCTTAAAGGGCGATAGTTCCCAGGTTTTGTTGTGGCTCCACCTTTGTGGAGCGGAATAACCCCAGCTATGCACCACTCTATGGGTACATAGCCTGTGGAGAGGCTGAGTTTGAACAGTGTGTTTGGGTAAGGGGTTAGTTAGTCTTTGAGCTCGTGTAGGACACAGCCTGGGACACTGTCCGGTCCCATTGATGCTGTGTTTTTGGCTTTGGAGAGGGCTGTTTTAACTTGAGTGTCTGTGACTTCAGGGACTCTACATTCTTCTGGTATGGTTATGGGCCCTCTTGGGGGTGAGAGGGGGGTGAAGTTTGCACCGAACCTGTCTGCCAGGATGTTGGGGATATTGGTTGGTTCAGTGTATTTTGTGCCATTCCTGGATGGGTGACTAAGATCCAGTTAAGAATGGATCCTGGGGGATTTGTTTTGTTGGGTCGGGTGATGGAGAGGATTACTTTAGTAAAGATATAGAGGTTAATGTATTGGGAGGGTAAGGGGCTGTTGAGTTAAGAGCCAAGGAGGAGGAAGAAGTCAGCAGAAACTTTATCGGTGAAGCACAGAACAGATCTGAGGTAAGGAGGTACAGGATAAGCACTATGTATGTATGTTAGATGGAAGCAGAGGGTTCACTGGAGCTAGAAGCTGAAACAGGGCAGTGGTAGATTAATAGAGTATAACCGATTTTAGGGGCTAAAACAGGGCAGAGCTAGGTTAACAGTAATGTTAACATGCATTTAGGTGTAGACAGAGGCTGGACAGTGCCACTTACTGGCGAGACCAGGTAAGTGCAAGGGTAGACCTCGGGCAAATGGGAAGAAGCCAGGAAATGAAAGGGGGAAAGTAAATCCATGGTAGGCTGCTAGCTATTGCTCACTGGGTTGATATACAACAGGGTACTTATAGTATAATTTCTAATTTACAGTAGGGTACATAACATATTATTGGCTCTTGGGGAGGCAGAGAAGTTACATAAACACAGCAGGAATTCCTTTATGAAGTCTGTTCAAGGACGGGAAGCCAGGGTTCCGAGCAGAGGACTGGGAGGCACCTGGGCTGGTAGAGATGCAGCGGGAGCAAACTGTAAGGGAAGGGAATAAAATAAACAGTTGTTACTTTTGATACAATACTTCTGCAAGTAGAAGGGGGGGGGGAGTATCAGGTTGCCTGGGGAATAGGTTAGATGTAAAGGTGTATGCAGGTGGGAGCACAGCAGTACAAACTTTAGCACAGATGTGGAAACACAGTTCTTGACTACAGCCCTTAGGGACAAACATAGAAATAGCAGTAGAAAATATCGAACAACTACATTAGAAACATCAGGGAAGGTAGCAGGAGCAGAACAGCTATGGAAATGTTCAATTTGAGCAGCACTGACATATATTAAACAATGGCTACAAATGTAGGATTAAGAAATATGTAGCAGTTACAAAGCAGGAAAACAACAGTGCAGAGAAGAGTCTGCTCACAGCATTTACATGTTGTAAAACTACTGTACTGTATCAAACACATTCATTGACATAACATATTAAGTTATTAGGAACAGATCTGTAATATTACACTTGCAATACTAGGCATTTAGTATCTTGGGTGAAACTATATGTGGCAGGCACCTAAAATGTCAGCCCTTCTGCTAATAAACATGGAAAGTATAACCAGCAATGGAGAAACATCTACATTTTATTCAAAGACGCGAGGACCAAGCCTAGGAACGGATACATTAGAAAGCATTAGCAACAATGGGAAAATCCAGGAATCAGTTAGTAAACCACTGATAGCAACTGAAAAGCCATATTAAAAACTCTTAGGATCTCAGGAACCTAGTCTAGGCATACATGTAGTGCAGGCATATATAAAACACTAGTTTTATAAAGCTATTGAGCTATATGTCTAGTGAGCTAGTAAACCCCTGATAAGCAGTGAAAAAGCCACATTAAATATTGCTAAAAACTCAGGAACCGAGTCTAGGCACACACGTAGTGTGGGCGTTTATAAATCACAGCCAAATGGATTGATAACTGCAAACACAACCGATAAAGCCACTTAAGCTGTCTTGAAACTCGGAAACCGAGTCTAGGCACATATGCCGTGTAGGCGTTCTTAGGTTCATAGGTTCATACTAGGCTATCTGCTCTAGGGCATTTATAAGCCTAGCCAGTGTGTGTTTGGCTTTCGCCACCCATTTTAAATTAATTTTGCTATGCCCTTTTTCGAGGTTAGTATACTGTGCCTCTGTCTAACAGTGACACAGAAGTGATACCCGGAGTAAACCTACGATCTCCCATCCACTCATCAAGATTCCTCTTGAAGAGAGTCAATGAGGGACTCTGCCTAACCTGGACTGGGATTTTATTCCAGAGTGGAGGGAGCCTCTGGGTTATGAATCTGTCCCTCCAGCATGTCCTATTTATTTCAGTGCTGAAGTTCAAGTCTCTCGAGCGCGTAGTTCGATGGGATTTGGATTTTCTGAGGTGCAGCATGTCCATTAATTCCGGGTTGGACATGGCTTTATACGTCAGGCACAGATCGCCTCTGAGCAGGCAGTATGCCACTGAGTAGAGCTGGAGTTTCTTTAACCGGGCAG
The DNA here is from genome assembly GCF_019279795.1 of Protopterus annectens. Lineage (NCBI taxonomy): Eukaryota > Metazoa > Chordata > Ceratodontiformes > Protopteridae > Protopterus > Protopterus annectens. The sequence goes on along the minus strand of NC_056733.1, from coordinate 308,925,641 downwards.
CATATGGCATCTGTTTGAGCCCTTTGATCCTCTTGGTGAGGTACTTTTGGGGTCTTTCCAGTTGCTGCAGGTGTCTGGTAAGGTACATCCCAAAAGGGGCATTGTACTCAATTATGGGCCTGATGAGGGATGAGTAATCTAGATGTGAATCCCTTCATGATTAAGTGGGCTATATAAAATGTTTTTCTAACCACTTTGGCCACGTGGTTGTCAAATGAGAGATTGCTATCCACTTGAGTCCCCAGGTCCCTAATTACTTCTTCTGTACTTAATGGATTACCACCTATGTGGTAATTTGTGGGCACTTTTTTTTTGCCAAAGGGGATGACTATACACTTTTTGGCGTTTTGCTTGAGGCCATGGCTCTGGCACCAGTTGTCTGTTTCTATGAGGCCCTTTTGGAGGATGCTTGTGTCAGCTGGAGAGTCGATTATGGCGCCCAGTTTGCAGTCATCTGTGAACTTGGTCAGCCACAGTCCTTCCATGTTGGCCTGTACCTCCGAGAAATATATACCGAACAAGAGAGGTCCCAGGACTGAGCCTTGTGGGACGCCACTTGTAACTGGTTTGGAGTCTGACATGGCTCCAGCAATTCTAACCATGTGGGTTCTGTCCTTGAGCCAGTTTGCAACCTATCTAGTGACATAGGGGTTTATATTTAAGCTGGTGAGATTATCTATAATGCCCGAGTGGGGTATTGTATCGAAGGCTTTTGCAAGGTCCAGGTAGGCTGTGTGGACCACCTTCCCCTTGTCAATGGCCTTGGTGACTGTTTCAAAGAAATCAACCAGGTTTAAGAGGCAGGATCTGCGCTTAACAAAGCCGAACTGGGTAGGATCCAGTGTCTGTAGGTCCCCAATATCTTTATTTATGAGGTCCATGATGATCCTTTCCATAGCTTTGCAGACCAAGTTAGTCAGGCTTATGGGGCGATAGTTTCCAGGATCCATTGAGGCACCACCTTTTTGGAGAGGGACCACTGTTGCTGTTTGCCACTCTTTGGGTACATATCATGTAGTAAGGCTGAGATTGAACAGTAGTTTTATGTTTGGGTTTAGCTCTTCTTGGAGTTCATGTAGGACGCAGCCCAGGACACCATCTGGTCCCATTGATGCTGTGTTTTTTGCTTTGGAGAGGGCAGCTCTTACCTGAGCATCTGAGATGTCAGGGGGGCAGCACTCTGCTGGGATAGATATTTGCCCTTTTGGTGGGGGGGGGGAGTTTGCGCTGAACCTGTCAGCTAGGATGTTGGCAATGTCTGTGTGTTCGGTGTATTTTTTGTCATTTTGGACTAATTCTCAGAATATCTGGGAATTCCCACCCAGGTTCCTAACATAACTAAAGAAAGCCTTGTGATTATCCTTAGTGTCCTGTGCAATTTTTCTACGAAGATGGCCTTAGACGATTTTATGAGTGCCCATAGTTTTTTGCTAATACTGATCAGAGATGCCTTCCCTTTTTGGGATTTTGCTCTATCATGTAGTAGCTTCCTCCTTCTATTGTATAGTTTGTTTATGGCTGGGGTCCACCAGACAGGACGTCTGCCTTTGGAGGATTGGGTCTTGGTTTTATTTGGGATTGCATGATCCATGCATTCCTGAAGGTGTTCATAGAATGCGTTTCTAAAGGATTCTGCGGTCTGGGCTGTATTTTCCACAGGCCCGGGGGCTTTGAAGGATTCCACCTCAGTTTTGAGGAGTGTGAAATTTGCTTTAGAGAAGTTTTTCACTGTGGTTTTCAGGGCAGGGGGTGGAGTCGGGATGTGAATATCCAGTAAGATTAGTTTATGGTCTGATCTTACCAGTGAGGGATACACTTCTGGTCTGGAGCATAGAGTCCCCATGTTGGTGATGATCAGGTCCAGTATGTTTTCCCTTCTTGTGGGAGTGGTAACAAGTTGTTCCATAGCATTTGAGTTTATAAATTCTAGGAACCTTTGGGCTAGGGTGTTGGAGCTAGAGTAATGCTCCCAGTCTATGTTTGGGTAGTTGAAGTCGCCCAATATAATGGTGTTTGGAGAGACCTTCATATTTTCCAGTGTTCTCAGGAAGGCCAAGTGGGGTTCCTGGGTTTGGGAGGGTGGTCTGTAGCAGGCTATAAACTGGAAGGCAGTTTTATCCACTGTTAGTTGCACATGGATAGTCTCTGATGCTTCGTGCTGTGCCACCAACCTGGAGGTGTGGGTATCTTTGACGAATATTGATACTCCTCCTCCTTTTGTGGTTCAGTCCAAGTTTTGGGGCTGAAAAGCATGGTATGAGGTATAACCTGGTAGTGCTTGGGTGCTCTCGGGAGCCTTGAACCAGGTTTCTGTTACTGCACAGATATCGATGTTCTCCATGCTAAGGAGAGTTTCGAGTGCATGCATCTTGAGGTTTAGACTTCTGGGGTTGAGTAGCATTACTCTTAGTTTCTTATCCCTTGTGATACCTATGGAGGTGGGTTTGTCTTTTGAGCCTTGCCTAAAAAAGGCACTATGGGGGTAGCAAGAGCCTTTGCCAATATCCGAAAGCCCAGGGGTGACAGGTGCAAGCCGTCCCTAGCGAAACATCGTGGCTTGTCGAGCATGTCATCCCAGACTGACAGGCATCGGATCCCCTTTGAATGACACCAATACTCTTCATATTGTGGCATCATTCATGGTGAGGGTAAGATGGAACGTTGTTTGAATAAACAGTGGCTTAAATACTTGGATTTCGCTCTCCGCTCCTCTGTTTGACTTTTGATTTTGGTTTTGGAGTTTTGTACCACCGTTTTTGTTTTGATTCTTGGTGAGGGTAAGATGCTACTCAAGGTCAGGGTCATACCGGCCTGGGCTACATGCTCAGAGAGCTCCTCTATGTCTCTTTTCATGTAGTCAAGGGAGGTACGTCTCAGGTCATTCACACCAGCATGGACAATGACTGAGTCATATTTGTACTTGCCTTGGAGTGACTTGAGTGCTTGTGTTATGTGGCAGATCCTAGCGCCCGACAGGCAGCTCACCGTGACCTTCTCCTTGTTCAGCCTGGTGAGTGGGACGTCAGTGTGCCTGACGACAGAGTCACCTTTTATAAGTGTATCAGGTGTGTTGTTTAGCCTTAAGGGCTGTGACTGTTCGGCACACTGGCTTTGTGAGATATGTGTTGCACGTGTTTTGTTTTGGGGTAGCGGTTGCTTGGGTGTCTGCTTTGGAGGTATCTGCTGCTTAGGCAGATTTTTATTTAGAGCCTCCGAGTATTTTTTTGTGTGTTTATGTGTTTGGTTTGCTGTCGTGGTAGGTCTATGTAATGCAGTCAGTGGTTTCAAATTTCAGGTAAAACATCAGTTAAAGCCGCTTCAGTTGCATAAATGCAGTCAGTGGTTTCTAATTGCAGGTAAAACAGCGGTTAAAGCCACTTCAGTTGCATAAACGCAGTCAGTGGTTTCTAATTGCAGGTAAAACAGCAGTTAAAGCTGCTTCATTTACATAGAAACACAGGAATCAAGTCTAGGCACAAAAGCAATGTGATAAAAGCCGCTTGAATTGCGTTAAAACGCAGGAGTCTGGTCTAGGCACACAATCAATAGTAGGGTACTCATTGAGCAAGAGAAATGATGGCAAAAGCTAGCCATCAGCTAGGGAGCAGTGGAAAAGCCACTTATATTCCTATGCAGACTCAAAATCCCAAGCCACGAGCAGTGAATGAAGACTCAAAAACTATGCCACAAGCATTGAAGGAAACAGGAAACAGCAATGGGTCTGAAAGCATAACAGAGGCACGCAAAGGTGGTTGTACAGTTTTCACCTGTAGAAAAGTACAGTTTTGTACCTACCATAAATGTAGATGTTCGAAGATCCACATTGCTGCAGTCCTTACACTTGGGTAGTCCGCTGTCCTCGGTCGGCCCGAATATCAAAGTATAAGGCTGACGTCGGTCAAGGCGCATTTGACTGACATCAGGACGTCAGGGTACAAATGCGCATGACCGACGTCATATCCTCAGTCTTTTCTTGCCCCAGATGTCAGAAGACCCTAAAAATAAAGGTCAAAACCCAAAGACAACAACCAAACAACCAACCATCCTAACACTAAAAATATGTACAATATATACAATATATACAATATACCTCATATTGACAACCCAACCCACACAACCGCCTCAAACTACAGAGGGGAAGGAGGGAGGGTAAATTGGACTGCAGCAATGTGGATCTTCGAACATCTACATTTATGGTAGGTACAAAACTGTACTATGTTCTTCATCTCACATTGCTGCAGTCCTTACACTTGGGTAGAATCCCAAAGCAGAGGTAAGGGAGGATGGCCAAACTATAATGAAGCAGGAGCTGCCAAAATGCCCTGCAAAACAGCAGTGGCAAAACCAGCCCTGGATTTAGAGTACAGTGGAAGGTGATAATGCCTAGAGAAAGTATGCACTGAACTCCAAGTAGCTGCCTCCAAAATATCCTTAGTTGCCACCCCTCAAAAAGCTGTTGAAGTGGCAGTAGCCCTAGTGGAATGAGGCCTAATCCCAGCTGGAATCTCCTTGCCATGATGGGAATAACAGAAAGCAATGCAAAACCCAATCCACTTAGAAATAGTTTGTTTTGACACAGGCTTGCCCTGAGAACTCAAAGCAAAAGAAACAAATAACTGCTGAGACTGCCTGAAACCTTTAGTTCTGTCCAAATAATATCGCAACTGCCTGTGAACATCTAAAGTGTGCAAAATCTTTTCCCCTTTATTTTGGGGATTTACATAAAAAGTAGGCAAATGAATAGTTTGGTTTAAAGCCACACTAGAAACCACTTTAGGCATAAAGGAAGGATTAGTACGTAAAGATACCCTATCCTTATGAAAAATTAAGAAAGGCTCCACCGCCATAAGGGCCTGCAACTCAGAAACCCTTCTTGCAGAGGTAATAGCCAACAAAAAAGCAGTCTTCCATGACAAAAACTTTAATTCAGCAGTAGCTGCAGGCTCAAAAGGTTGTAGAGTGAGTTTCTCCAACACAAAATTGAGATCCCAAGCAGGAGTAGGAGCTCTTCGTGGGGGTCTTATATTCTTTGCCCCTCTAAGAAATTGCTTGAACAAAGGATGAGAAAACAATGGTGGGTCACAATCATAGTGAGCCGAAATCGCTGCAGCATGAACCTTAATAGAAGAGAAGGACAAACCTTTGCCCAATAACTCAGTAAGATATTGAAGAGCTACACTTAAATTAGGCTCAGAAACATCAAAATCCTTTGCTGCACTCCAAAATAAAAATCTCTTCCATTTATCTGCGTACACTTTCCTTGTTCTAGGCCTTCTAGCTTCTAAAATAACATTCAAAACTTGCTGTGGAAGTGGAGGCCCACTATGGTTCAAAACAGAATATGCCAGGCTGTTAGGTGCAGAGAGTGAAGCTTGACATTGAGCAAATGACTGTCCCCCTGAGACAACAGGTGTGGAATCGAAGGCAAAGGCCATGGAGGCTTCCGTACCAGGCTTCTCAGTAATGGGTACCACTGCTGTCGAGGCCAATCTGGAGCTATCAAAAACATCCTTGGCTTGTCTTGTCTGGCCTTTAGTAGTACCTTTGGGAGGAGAGGCAGAGGCGGAAAGGCATAAACATGAAGATTGCTCCAATTGAAGGAAAGAGCATCCACTTTCCAAGCTGTGGGATGAAATCTTTTTGTGCAAAACTTTGGCAGCTGATGGTTTAGTGGAGAAGCGAACAGATCTATGTCTGGAGTTCCCCATGACACTGTCAATTTCTGAAATACATGAGGATCCAATTTCCACTCGTGGGGATCCATAATTTGTCTGCTCAACACATCTGCTAAGGAGTTCTGTGCTCCCGGCAGAAACCTTGCCTGAAGATTTAGCTGTAAACTGAGAGCAGTCTCCCACAAAATCATTGCTAGCCTGCATAGAGGATAAGAATGTGTTCCGCCCTGCTTGTTGATGTACCACATGACAGTTGTGTTGTCTGTTAGAATCAACACCTGCCCTGGAAGAAGTAAATCCTTGAAAGCTATTAATGCAAACTGGACTGCTAACATCTCTTTCAAGTTGATATGTAGATGTTGTAGTCTGGCAGGCCACTTGTCTTGTATCCACTTTCCATTCAGATGAGCTCCCCAAGCTTTGTCTGAGGCATCTGTCGTTAGAATTTGACTCGCCTCTGGCCGGGTCACAGAGAGTCCCTTGTTTAGGTGACATTCCTGAGCCCACCACAACAACTCCTTTTGAATGCAAGGTATTATTTGAATGACAGTGTCCAAATCCTGGCAGTGCTGTGTCCATACATTTTTGAGATACCATTGTAGCTTCCTCATATGCAGTTTGGCATTGGGAAGCACCAGAATACAAGATGCAATGAACCCCAAGGCTTGAAGGACTGTCCTTGCAGTCAGCCTGGACTGATGAGACAACTGATGAAAGTAAAGGGAAAGATTCTTTTGTTTGTCCGGGGTCAAAAAGGCCATCTGGGATGCTGTATTCAGTCTCACACCCAGAAAGCACATGTCCTGAGAGGGTACTAGACTGGACTTTATTTCGTTCACAGAATACCCCAGGCATCTTAGCACTGCTATCACATAATCCAAATGATGAAGAAGCTCGTCCCTTCCTTGAGCCAGAATCAGGCAGTCGTCCAAATAAGGATAGATCTGTATTCCTTTTAACCTGAGGAAAGCTATCACTGGAGCCAGAACCTTCGTGAACACTCTGGGCGCAGTAGATAAGCCAAAGGGCAATGCAGAGAACTGATAATGAGAAGTCCCAGCTCGAAAGCGCAGATACTTCCTGCAACTCAGTCTGATAGGAACATGAAGATAAGCCTCCTTGAGATCTAAGGTTACCATCCAATGATCTTTGCCCAGCAGAGGTAAAAGCTGCTGTAACGTCAACATTTTGAACTTGGGAATGTCCAGATAAGTGTTGAGGATAGATAAGTCCAAAATTGGTCTCCACGTGTTCCCTTTCTTTGGTACTAGGAACAGGCGGGAATAAAATCCTAGGCCCACTTCTGGCATAGGGACCGGCTGTATGGCCCCTATTTGGAGCAACAGAGAAATTTGCTTGTGAGCCTCTATTCTTTGTTGAGGAGGAACGTCTGGCATGCCTTTGAAAGGAGGCAAGGTATGAAAATAAAACCTGTAACCGTGGTAAATGATATCCAATACCCATCTGTCTTGGGTAATTAAACTCCAATTTTCTTTGAAAAGTGCCAACCTTCCTCCCAAAGGTGCTGCCAGACGAGCAGGTTCTGGCAGCCGAAAAGGTAGGTCATTGGGTCTGTTTAAAGGACTGACCCCTGCCCTCACCCGAAGACTGTGCAGGAGAACTCCCTGTTCTAGGCCTGAAAGAGCCCTGAGCTCTGCCCCTACCACGTCTAGATCTACCCCTAGACTGGGAATCATAAGAAGGATAGGTCCACCCCTTAGTAGGCCAATTTCTACTAAACTTTGGAGGCTGAACCTGCAAAAAATCTTTAACAGTCTGCATAGACTTAGCCTTGTCTTCCATTTTCTTTAAGACTGTCTCAACAGGAGAACCAAACAACACATCAGATTGTAAAGGAGCATCTAAAATCCTTGTTTTAACATGTTCAGATAAATTCTGATCCCTCAGCCAGGCGTGCCTGCGAAGAACTGACCCAGTGGCAGCCACCCTAGACGAGGCCTGTACAGCATCAAAACCACATTGCAAAGAATGCTTACCCACCTGTTCAGAAACATGTACTAAATCTTGTAACTCTTTACAATCAATACCTTCCGCCAGAGCATCAACCTTAGACTTCAATTGAGAAAGGAGATAGTTTTGGTATTTCAACATGTGAAACTGGCAATTCAAAGCCCTCATAGCTAGAGTGGAGGAAGTATAAACTTTCTTTCCCCATCTATCCAAGGCCCTGGCCTCTTTATCTGATGGAACCGGATTCTTGACAACAGAAGCCTTAACACCTTTAGGCCCCTGACTAACAGTTTCTGGGTCTGCCCTAGGACTCTTAAAAAGATACTTATGAGCTTCAGGCACCCTGTAATACCTATCCGGTTTAACAGGAGCAGGAGGCAAAGAATCAGGATTAAGAGAAGCCTCTGTAAAAGCATCTTCCAGCACATCCAAAACAGGAGGTATAGCCAAAGGCCTATGCTGGGGTAAAAACAAAAATTCCCTAAGCCTTTTCCTGGAATCAGAGAAGTCCTGACCTTCCCACTTAAAATGCTCCCTCATGGAATGAAGAGTTTCTGAAAAAGAAAAATCCTCAGGAGGAGAAGCAGAAGGAGTAGAATCATCCACATCAGAATCAGAATAAGGGGAATACTCCTGCAAGTCTTCAGCCGAAGACTCTGAAACATCCGAAGCCTGCTCAAAACTCCCTAGCTCAGGTTCCACCCTAGGTCTCTTATCAGGAGGGGGCAAAGAACCCCTAATTAAAGTAATCAAATCTTCTGCCATTTTAAGCATATGCTTCTTGGGCACAGTTCCTGAAGAACTAGGGGTGACCCCAACTGAAGCTAAACCTGGCCTGCCTCTGGGAGAAGCTTTGGAAACAGAAGGAGAGGGCCTAACCACCCTAGGAAGGGAGGGGAGTATAGTAACCTGAGAAGCCCCATCAGCCTGACCTGCCTCCTGAGAGGCCACATCCTGCAATAACAAAGTCTCTCCCTGGGATCCCAAAGAAACCTCCGGTGGAACCACCGGCTCCACCGACGCCTCTAAAGAACCGGCGTCCGGTACAGACTGTTCTTCTAGCCTAGGCTTAACTGCTTTGTCCTTGCGCTTCTTCGAAGAAGCGGGCGTCGGAGTCTCCGACGGCATTTTATAATTGCACCGCTACCCGAAGACTAACCTGGCACAATCTAACCTTCTCTTTATAGTGCGCTTATTGAATCTAGCACAAGAGCGACACCCAACAACGTCGTGCTCAGGCCCTAAACAAGGAATACACAAAGTATGGTAGTCTCTATGCGGTATCTGTTTCCCACAAGAAATACAATTATTCACTTTTTCTGACATCCGGTAAACCACTGAGGCAAGAAAAAACTAAAATATTCCCCAACGGGGTACTTAGCCAACTTTGACTCGGTCTGAAACTCCGAAACCGAACAATTTCAGAACGCCAACCGGCACTTGCAACGCTGCTTCTGCATCGGACCATGCGGCAAAAAAGACTGAGGATATGCCGTCAGTCATGCGCATTTGTACCCTGACGTCCTGATGTCAGTCAAATGCGCCTTGACCGACGTCAGCCTTATACTTTGATATTCGGGCCGACCGAGGACAGCGGACTACCCAAGTGTAAGGACTGCAGCAATGTGAGATGAAGAACATCCTAACAGAGGCGCAAACAGAGCTTCACAGTTTTAACCTATAGAAACCTAATAGATGCACACAATTCCAAAATTCACAGTCTTAGCCTGTGCAAACACTCACCCTTAAGCGGAGCCAGCAGCCTACGTAGATCAAGACTGGAGGGAATGAGAAGGGTATTTAAAAGCGGCACTACGAGTACGAACAAAGTAATATGGATTTAGGGGAGGAGAGAGGGTATGAAGAAAGGGGAGAGGGAGTGAGGCAAGAAAGCAAGAGTAAAGACTGAGTAGGATGGGAAGAGGCAGGGATAATGGAAAGGATGTGTGAAAGAGAAATGGAGGGGTAAGAGGCAGAGAAAAGAAAAATGAAGGACAGAGAAGCCAAGAAGGAGGAAGAAGTCAGCAGAAAGTTTATCAGTGAAGCTGAGAACAGATCTGAGGTAAGGAGGTACAGGATAGGCACTATGTATGTGTGTTGGAAGGAAGCAGAGGGTTCACTGGAGCTAGAAGCTGAAACAGGGCAGTGGTAGATTAATAGAATATAGCCGATTTTAGGGGCTAAAACAGGGCAGAGCTAGGTTAACAGTATTGTTAACAACATGCATTGAGGTGTAGATAAATGCTGGACGTTGCCACCTAGTGGCCAGATCAGGTAAGTACAAGGGTAGACCTCGGGCACTCAGGGGAAATGGGAAGAAGCCAGGAAAGTAAAAGGGGAGATTAAATCTGTAGTAGGCTGCTAGCTATTGCTCACTGGGTTGATATACAACAGGGTACTTATAGTATAATTTCTAATTTACAGTAAGGTACATACACTTATTATTGGCTCTTGGGGAGGCAGAGAAGTTACATAAGCACAGCAGGAATTCCTTAATGAAGTCGTTCAAGGGCGGGAAGCCAGGGTTCTGAGCAGAGGACTGGGAGGCACCTGGGGTGGTAGAGATGCAGTGGGAGCCAACCTCAAGCGAAGACAGCAGCCTATGCAGATCAGGACTGGAGGGGACGAGAAGGGTATTTAAAAATTTTGGATGAAATACATTACTCTGAGAATATATTTACAGGTAATATGCATTTGTACAATAAGACATAGAAGAGTTTTATGATATCCACATCTCTTATCTGTTCCTGGGACCATCAAATAGATTCTCTTGAAAAGCGAGTTTATAAAATGTGCTGTAGTGTCCTTGACAAATGGAGTTAGGCAAACCCATGAGTGCTGGTGGAGGGCAATGTCAGGTCCTGCTGACCTTGCTCTGCAATTTTCAGCAGTGTATGAAACACTGCTAAAAATTATGATGACAGCATCCTTCAAAGGACTAACCACAATTCCATCTACACTTTGTTGTATTTCATCGAATAGTTCATGTTTAGTTCAATGTTGTCATGCTGAGTTGGGATGACATAAGATGCTTTCCAAATTTCTCTAGATCTCTTGATTCTTTGTCTGGGGTGATGGTCATGAGGAGAAGGGTTCGCTTAAGGGCTTCTGCTGAGATGGTCATTTCTAGCCTAGAATAAACTGCCCATATCTTTGGTTGGTAAAGAAGATCCTATATATCTTCCTGAGCATAGATGTTTCAGTATCAAAATGTTTCCTGTCTCATAAACCAACTTCAAGTAGGATCTCCTCTAAAGGGAGAAACCATGCATTAAAAGTGCTCTGCTACCCTACAAACTTTGTGAAGCCTTCTTTGTGGAGGAGAAACAGCATTTGTTTGACATTCCTTTAAGCATGGGCTCTACATAAAGTTGTATTGTTCTGGGAGGGGTGGCAGACAGAGGAGCAGCACCATCCTCCTAAACTTCACCCAGTTGAAGAGACTGGTCAAGGTACCTTTGTCTTCACTGTGGCCTTCTTGGGTTGTTTTGTCTCATCTAAGTCTGATAGAGAAGAATTAGGTGATGATCTGGATCCAAACATTTGGCTACAAGTCAGAGACCGTGTCAGTGGAAGGGTGAAGTTCAGGGTAGGAGCTAAAGGAGATAACCTAAAAGGAATATTTAGGGATGTTTGGTTATGCCAACTTGGAGAAAACTGCAGTGTACGAAGAGCCCCACTGAGTTATTTCTGAGGGGGAGGTAAAAATGTCAGGTAGGTCAGCTGTAGTGTGGTTAAAATTAGGTAGTCCTACACTGAGTAAGTCAACAGTAAGAATTTTGATGTTAGCTAGACCATAGCCAGGGAACTTAGCTTAGCATCAGAGAGACTGTAAATAGTCTGCCAACACAAACCAACATCAGTGGTGTAAGGATCAGGTATACAAATTTCAGCTTCAGGAACACTGGGTAAACGGACACTGGCAGTACCTAACTTACAGGTAGCAACTAATTATATAAGTTGCAAGATCCTTATTTGAAATGATGATAAAGACTTTGTCAAATTTTCATATTTTCTAATCCATTGACTACTATCCAATGAAAAATATGAAAAAAAAACATGCTGAAGAAAACTGAGGCAAGAACAGCTCCCTGAGGAATCTCAGTGTTCACAGACATCCATTTAGAGCTACTGTTAAGAACAGTGACCCTATGCTTCTGCCTTTTTAATGATTCTTTAATTTGTTTTATTATACAAGTGTTCAATTTCCAACCCAAATGACTAAGTCTAATGACATCATGAGGGCCAGAATGAAAAGCTCTGGCAAGATCAAGGCAGAAAACCACTACACCAAGTCCTTTCAAAGCAGACTTCACAGGTTCGTAAAAGTCAGCTGGACAAGTTAAGGATGATCTACCCTTCATAAATCCACTAAGAAAAGAATATATTGAACCGCTCCAAATCAGGAACCAAAAGGAAGCAAAAGAACCACGACCATCAACCACAGGTTAGCAGATACTAACAATAAGGCACCGACCAGGAATGTAGTAAATCACAATTTAATCCACAGTTATTCACATAGTCTATGTGAATAACTGTGGATTAAATTGTGATTTACTACATTCCTGGTCGGTGCCTTATTGTTAGTATCTGCTAACCTGTGGTTGATGGTCGTGGTTCTTTTGCTTCCTTCATAAATCCATACTCACACAAATCAAGGTCCGGTCCATAAATGTTACTACCTTCTAATAATTATAATACACACATCACAAAATATTGACCAATCTTCTTCTTCTTTCGGCTTTTTCCCGGTTAGGGGTTGCCACAGTGGATCACCTGTCCGCTCATGATTGGCAGTGACGTTTTACCATGTCGAGTTGCCAGCCCGGCACCCAACTTTCCACAGAAGGCACACACATGCACGCACTCACACCTAGAGCCAATTTAGAGTGTCCAATCCACCTACTTTGGGATGTGGGAGGAAACCGGATCATCCGGAGGAAACCCACGTGACCACTGGGAGGACATGCAGACTCCGCACAGAGGGCACCCCAGCAGAGGATCGAACCAGGGAACCTCTTGCTGTGAAGCAGCAACGCTAACCGCCGCACCACCCTGGCTGCCCACAAAATATTGACCAATAACAGTTGGAAAACTAATTGGACGGTAGATGGGAATAATTCTGGCAATTTTCAAGCTGCTGGAACAGCATTGTCTCTCAGCAAGACATTAAACTAAGTTGATAAATAGAACACAAGTTTATTCCTGATTAATGAGATATATTGCACAGAAATTTATCATGTTGCATGTTACTAGTAATTTTCAAGAGCCTGCCCAACTGTACTCTCCAATACTATTAGACCCATATCATTAAGCATGTCATCCATTTGACTGATACAGTTAGATTTACATATCTATAAAAGCTATGAAAACAACTATTAAACACACAAACCATAAAACCAGAGTCACTGGCCATTATATCTGACATAAGCTATCCAACTCGTGTTAAAATGTTTTGATAATTCACATACATGAAGGGAACAAGATGCAACATTGTATAGATTAAGAGGTAAAACTGACCTACTTCCTCAAAAGTAAATTAAGACAAAATCAGCTCTCTTGTCCTGAAGTGAAAATGAGTGAAATAAACCCTCAAAGAGCAAAAAACAGCTTAAGATCATTAGGTATATCAGGTATCTTTTCTCTGCAAGGAAGAACTGGAGAGATGGAAAAAAAATCTAGTTGTCATGGTATAGAAAGAGAGGAAAAAGGACACGAGCTGGTAACAAGGCTCATCTTGTAGATGGGAGTTTGATTCCCTTTGTCTCCATTTGCCTTCTTTGTGACTCTGAGTAACTCATTTAGCCAGATAATGCTACCTGATGACCGCTAAAAAGGGGGGCATGTGTGTAGTAGGTTTACATGGTTCAAAATCTCTAACTGTCTTTTGAAATAACCATTATAACAATAAATAAATAAATAAGTGTCTGTAGGTAGCATAAATTGCTCACCATCTCTGTCATTATAGTTTTTAAACTCATAAATGAAAATAAAAAGGGTACAAGTGGTGTAACAAGGCATGGAATGTGCGTACAGCGATATATCCTTGTTATATTATTAGCTGACATTTAAAAAGGTCCAGTACAAGAATTTCAGTAAACAAAATGCAACGTTAATTAACATTTAGGATATAAAATTCAGACCCAACAACATAAGGTAGGACTGAAGTCTCTGGCATGAGCAGAGTGGCTGCTGGGATGTCAACTTGAGAATTCTGACTTGTGAAAAGCTGTGCATGAATCTAGCCAGCAAAGGAAAGGAGATGTGGACAGTCCAAACCCATGCTGTGCTGGTCAGACACTCACTACACCCTCAGCAGTATTACCATTTCCTCTTAAAAGAGCTAACTGATGCAAGAAAAGTAATAAAGCACTGCATTTTTATTAAAGTCCTAAACACATATATACTAAAAGATATATGTATACACACACTCATATAAATACACAAATGAGACTGAGATAGTAGTGTCTGTGTGTAGGTGTGTCTCAGAGGGCTTGCGTGTGCAAGGGAGCAGGGTACTCTTATGGGTTGCTACAGCAAGCTACTGGACAGCACATAGTAAAAAAGAAAGAAAAATTAATCCACATCCTATCAAGAAAGACAGTGACAACCAACGCTGTACAAAAAATGTAAATGATTTACAAAAATAAAATCAAATGATGTAAAACTAATATCCAGTAACTTGTCTCCTTAACCAAGTCCCTGTCTGTTATTGCTTGCATGAATGTTTTGCCATGATGACGCATAAGCATTCCATATACAATAGTATCACCAAAGTGAAAGAAGTTCTGTGGGTAGCCTACTCAGTGTACATGGGCAGTGCACTCTCTGTGTTTCTTTTTTTCTATATTTTTATTAAAGCAGCAACACCACCTCTAACAGGAAACTCCAATCCTTAAAGTTGTCTGAGAATTTATTTATTTTTTTTAAATACACTAGACCTTTCCAAGAGTAAACTGAGACCACTCACCATTTAAATGACTTGCTGCTCAGAGTCACACATAAGGAAGCTAGAGTCTGAGGTAATCGAACCAAAGAGTACAAGAAACAACTCATTAACACCTCAGAGACATAATTATCTGTGCTGACCGCTAGTTAAGTTACATAAAGTCATTTGCATTTTCACAAGTGATAAACCATCATTGTCATACACTTTTATGCATCTATCATGGTTAAAAAGAACTGCAGGTCCAAGTGAGCATAAATAGTTCACAAAATGTAATCTACAAACAGAGGGCAAATCAACAACTGCCACCTTGTTTCCACTAGAAGGACTGCCAAAAGTCCAGAACAGCCAGAAAATAGCAAGGACAGAAGAGGCATCATTATGTTACTGGGGGTAGCTGCAATTAGTCAATCCATGGATATCTGTGGCCTTCACAGCTCTCCACTGTCCAGATTTTTCACTCATATTTTTGGTCCCTTTCTCAAAGAATTGCAATTTTCTGGGAAATCACTGACAAATTATTAAGGACTGAAGTCAGAAAATAATGGCAGACATTTGATTTTCAGACTTAATATCCTTCAGAAAAAACATGCTAATGCAAAACCTGTTCAACTTTGTAAGTTTGTAAGAGCAATATTTAAAAAGTGTCCTTCTTTTTGTGCCTTTGTCTCCCACATTATTTGTGGCTTTGTCCAGATTTCTTGATCTAAGAGGATAAGAGGTATGATGGCCTTGCATTTCAGATCCTTATTATTTCTTCTGCAGCCTTTGTGTTATCTCCTGCAGTCGCCTAAAGTGACACATTCCTCAAGTTCTGTTATAAAACACAAAGAAAAATTTAGCAAAGCTAGACTTCTGATTGTGTGATACCTTAAACCTCTTGCATCAGAGGCCTCATGATATATATGCAAATCAGCCCTTAAGGATTTCAGGTGTTTTAGCTAAATGGTAATTCTGAATGTCTATGACTTTTTCTTTTATTTTAATTATTTTATGGACAATTTCAGGCCATTAAAACCAAACCCCTCTAGCTCTGGACATGCATGTTTCTGCCTTCTTATGACATCATCAGCACAGCATAAGAAGAATGTTTGACCTTTGGAAACACAGGGTTGTCATACCCAGCTGATATCCATAAACATTAGGGTGTCTACAAAATATCCCAACTAACAAACTAAAACAAAGAGTAAAAAGGTCACACAGATAACCAACTGGTTAAAAAACATAAAATGAAAAATCTAGCAAAGCTAGACTTCTAACTGTGATACCTTAAACCTCTTGCATCAGAGGCCTCATGGTATATATGCAAATTACCCCTTAAGGATATCAGGTGTTTCAGCTAAATGACAATTCTGAATGTCCATGACTTTTTCTTTCATTTGTAATTCTATTTTATGGATAACTTCAGGCCATTAAAGCCAAATCCCTCTTGCTGTGGGCATGCATGTTTCTGCCTTCTTATGACATCATCAGCACAGCATTCTGCCTTCTTATGACATCATCAGCACAGCTTGTTCTGTTAAGTCAGGTTCTGTTATAGTTCTGTTCTGTTGTAAGTTCTGTTATAGAATTACATGCCTAAAGCCTTTTATGACTTTATGATTCCACCAATTTAAAGTTTTGCAAAGTAAAGGATTCTAGTGCAGATGCACCCAAACCTGAGCTGTCTCCATTGGTACTGGGGTTTTAAGCAGTTGTTTACTTAGTAGAAAGGAAACATATATCTGAATCCTTCTGGAAACGAATGCACTGATGACAGCAGCTCAGAATGTATGTATGTATTTACTTATTTATTTAAATTAATTTATTTGGTTCATTAACTGGGGTAGAAGAGCATTGATCTGCACAGACATATTTCAGGCTCATGCCAAGTGTGAAATGGAACATACAGACTAAATCCCATACAGAGCTCAGTAATACAGTATAAAACAATGAATATATATTCTTTATATTTCTATATATACTACATACATATGTTAAAATCTAAATAACACATTTCTAACATTGTGATGAAACACTTTGTTTTCATGCTTGGAAGCTTTAGGAGATAGGGATGGACAGAAAACAAATACTGGGCAAATGGAATTTCTATCCCCTCCCTAAGCAGCGAACACCAAGAAACAGCACTAGGGTGCATTCAGCAAAGACAAAAGTTTGCAAACAGTCCTAGGTTTGAGAAGGACATGGCTATCTCAATGTCATAAATTGTAGAGTAAGGACAGCAAGAAGATAATGAAATTTAAAAATATCTGTATTTCAGTTCTTACTAAAACAGCAATGCTTTATCTTGTATAATGAACATAACAAGAAAGCTAGCTGCTGGCACACTGGTGCAGGCACTGTGCCTTTAACTGTGTTTTAAATAATAATAAATCCACCTGTTTCACAGTCCCTAATTTTCCAGCTTATAGGTGGGAAGTTCCAGTATCAATTTGTACTTCACTGAATTACCACCTAATAAGAGCTGTCTGTATCTTGGTTCCAAAACTTAATTAACACTACAGGCAGCAATAATGTATCCATTACAATAATCAAGATAATTTGCCCTACTTTCATTCGTGATATTCTCTTTCTTTTTCCAATTATCACTCTTCATTTCTCAATCTTCGATTAAAAACAGACGTTAGTGGTGCTACTACATTCTCACTGAAATCCATTCACTAATTTGCATGGCACTATAAAAATGTGATGTGTTCATGACTATTGTAGCTGGCTATCCATTTATAGCCTTGACAGTGCATCAAAGAAGCAAATGCTTTGTTAAGATGTAATTACCAGTCATACCTTCAGGCATTTTGCCATCTGCAGAGCTGAAATTGGAACCCTGGTGGAGTGTTCTGACACCTCAGAAACTGTGAATGCACTTAGCACACATTTTTTTTCTTCCTGAGAAGTACTTTGTAACCCATCTTACAGGCAGGACAATAGAATAATACGTTAGTGTCACCAAAATGCATTCACTCCATTTAACAGTTTTCCTTTTGGTGCTACCCATACTGTCTGCAACATCATCTCTGTAAAACCGTATATTTGAGTAGGACAGGATGCAAGCTATGCCCACAAGTCTCAAAATGCTTGACATGCATCAGTAACACAAATGTAGTTACAATATTGAACATTGCATGTCTTTCCTGAAACTACTCTCTGCACTGGTAAGATGCATTGTAACATACAAATGCAAGATACTAGAGGCTCTCCAGGCCTGCACTCTTACTAACCTATTAATCAAAACATAAGGCACTCTCTTGAGCTCTCCACCATCTCCATTTTATTACTGACCTACTCACATAATCAAAACCTAGTTAACAATCAAAGCATCATTTCAGAATATTTGATCTTTACAGCATGTGAACCTAGTACATAGTAAACCCCAAAAGTTAAACAGCACTTCCAAGTAATAACATATCTTAGCATCTACTAGTAATAAATACAAAGAATTTTAGCTACTTGACAATACAGGAGAAACAGCAAACATCAGTGAAATGTAGGTCTGCACAGAGATCAGTAGAGATGGTTTTGTCCCTTATTAATTTGCAGTGGTGTACAACAAGATAAGTTATTCCCCTGTTGGGATCAAAATACATGCAAAACAATGGCTACTAAAAATCTTATACAATGTCTTCCCAGCAACATATGACACTTGTACTCACTTGAATTCAAATGGGTTTTGTTTTCACGCTTTGAGATTAATTCATAAATAAAAGCAATACATAATATGAATGTATTTTGTTTTCAAGCCTTGAAATAAATAAGCAAGTCAAACAAACCAACAAGTAATGTCCCATCACTGTGACGTAGAGGGATTAAAGCCCTGACTGTAACCAGATGACCCAAGTTTCATTATCAGCTCAGACACTGGTGGAATTGAGCTGGGGAGGGGGAGAGTAAACATACAGCACCTTAATTCCCATCCTGGGGTAATAAAGTGGTCTGGCCTACTGCGATGTTGACTCAACCTGGAGTGCCGACAGAAAAGAGATTAACTATGCTAGTACATGCATGTGTAACCCCTGGAAGCAGAGACTGTGACGGTCACAGCCACCATGCGGAGGGAGTTAAGTCAGAATGGGGGGGGATCTCCACACAATAGTAACCTGTTCCAGTAACTAACTCTTACTTCAGAAGGGGAACAGGATGGCCGCGGTGGTGCAGCAGTTACCTCACAGTAAGAGATTCTCCGGTTCGATTCTCGGCTGGGGTGCCTTCTGTTTGGAGTCTACATATCCTCCCTGTGGTTGCATGGGCTTCCTCCAGGTGCTCTGCTTTCCTCCCACATCCCAAAGACATGCTGTAGGTTGACTGGATACTCTAAATTGGCCCCAGGTGTAAGTGTGTGCCTTCTCTGGAAGGTTGGGTGCCGAGCTGGCAACTCAACACCATAAAACTCCACTGCCACTCATTATGTGGACCGTTGTCCTGCTGCGGTGACCCCTAACCAGGAAAAGCCAAAAGAAGAAGATGAAGGGGAAGACTTCAGAAGGGGAACAGTAGACTCAAAGGGCTCTCCTCTCACTTATGGAACAAATGGACCATAGGGCTCCCATATTACCTCGTGAACAGATGAGCTGGCTTTCACTTTAAGGAACGAATGAATGTTTGAAAGAGTGCTGGAGAAAGGCCTGAGGGAAGTGGGGTAATATATATATATATATATATATATATATATATATATATATATATATATATATATATATATATATATATATATAATATATATATATATTTTTTTTGCATACATGCCTATATAATACATGCATGCTTTAGAAATGCACTATATTGAAAAATGAAACGATAATAAAGTTTTTTTTTTTTTGAACAGTAGAGAAAGCTCCTGTGCTTCTCTAACACCACTGCTAATACTATATATACCAACTCCAACATCAACAATGTCAAACCTAAACAAAATAGCTAGCATAGCTGATAATTAGCAAGGGGTGGGGGGTGCTGGGGGGCTTGCCTCCCTTAAAAAAAGAGTTTAATGTCATTTTATCTTTTGATACAACTACATTTCATGCAGTTGTACTCAATAAGGTGCACTTCAATATGTTGCTTATTCCAGAAAGCATTAGTACGTGGACAGCCCATTACATCGAATTCCACTTCTCCGACATGGCAGAACATCGACAAATGAAGAGCCGAAGTTTCCCGCACAGTAAGTTACCATTTGGTCATCCAGAACTGAAAAAATCCCATTAAACTGACCACACAAATGTGGGGCACTATGCCCCCCACACCCCCCTAACTTAATATTCCAACTCCGAGAATGCACTACTGTGGGGGTACGGAGCAAAGTTCAGGTGGATGGCCAAACGGTAACTTACCGTGCAGGAAACGTCGGCTCTTCCTTTGTCGATGTTCTGCCGTGTCGAAGAAGTGGAATTCGATGTAGTGCGCTTTTGACGTACTAAGGGTAACCCATATACATATATATACATGCACAAACACACACACACATATATATATATATATATATATATATATATATATATATATATGTGTGTGTGTGTGTGTGTACAGCTATAGACAGGAAGATAGAGGACTGTTTATACCAGATTATGCAAGATCCACAATTTTTACTCAGACTTGTAGAAATTTTCATTTTCTTTCAAGACAAACAATGTGTGTATATGTGTGTGTAAAACAGACAGACAATCTGGCACACGTTTTTTCCTTGTGGTACAATCTGAATCCTGGATTACTTAAATGAAAGATATTGTGACTGAAAAACGTACACATTCCCTTTTACACTACACTAAAAATTAAAAATAACTTCATTTTAAGTACAGACTGACCTGTGATGAGCACTGAAAAGTCCCTGGAGAGTTAAGTAACAAGTACTCATTCATGAAGCCTTTGCAATACTACCGTCACATGATATGAAAATCTGGATCACACAGGAAAAGAACACAGACATCATTGGGAAATAAACATATTGCAAAGTTTTTCTCAACAATACCCCTCTCTCAGTAAGTTGTTGAATTTTGAGGAATGACGTTAACTGGGCAGGAAGAAAAAACTCCTTCCATGGAATTATCACTTTGTCCCTCAGATGGTGCATTTCTCTCTCTCGCTCTCTCGAGATATTTGAAAGTTTATTTCTTTGAATTTGCTCTGTTTGCCTTGGATCACTGTTCAATTTACTTTTGATGAGGGCTGGAGCGAACCATTCAAATCAGCCGAAGAAGCGTTTACATTTCAGTTGTTGAGTAAATCTAGTCCAACATTTACTGAAACACTGAGAAGTTCACCAATGAAGTATTGCAGCTGAACATCACACTAGCGACATACAAAGAAGGCAGTAGCCATATCAAATGCATGGATTCAGCCTGGCAGATAGGGTGTTTCTGCCATCCAGCTGCTAGTAACATCCCATAAGCCTTAACATTTAAATAAATCAAGAAAAGAAGGTGCCAACAGATGGGGAAATGATTCAAACTACTGAACTGACCGGAGAAAAAAAAATAAAAAGAGGAAGGAGCCCAGTGCAGAGGCAGGACAAATATATTTTAATTAAAAAAGGAAAAATGTTGTATGTGGAGACCTAAATACATATGGTTCTTTACGGCACAGAAATGGTCAACATTGTTTGTATCAATGAAGGCCTTGGTGGAGAGAGGTCTGTTTTCTAGCAATGGGGATGAACATGCTTACAGAGCACTGATGTTTTGCTTTTTGTTAGATTAAAGATTAATTGCAGATCTGGATGGTTTGAATAGGTGAAAAAAGTATGACTTTCCAAGGACTGGGGCAAGCTTTTTTCTAGAGAATAGAAGGGGATTCATGCAGTTGTACTTCAGAAATCAAAAATGACAGGGAGGAATGATTTATGTCCACTTCAGAGCAGAAAGATCAACTACTATTATCACATCATCAGTACTATATTTCAAGGTCAGAAACACACCAACAGCAATATAACTAGCTGATCACTATTTTGGTTTAACACTTGTTGGCAATACTGCACACTAAGGCGACCACCAAATGTCTAGGAACAAAACAAAATGAAAGTAGTGGTGGTAACACAGAACATGTAAAGGAAAATGTTTCTCTGAAATTGCATCTAGAAAGTCTGCAAACCTGAAGTCAGACCTTAAAATCTATGTACTGCAGTAATCGTGGAAGGTACAGTGACTTGTTATCATTTTAGAAAAGCTGGCTAACACAAGTTCTGCATTTACCAGAAAACACATGTAACAACTGTATTAGGCCTATCTGATCTGCAATACGGTATGAACCCCACTATCCATGAGTTGTGAAGTTAAGGGCTATATTGTAAGGTCTGTAATACTTTGACTACAGCACAGAAAAAGAAAACCATTAAGCTTTAAAAAGTGGCTGTGACATTCTTCTGAACCTATCCTTCAACACTTGGCTCCAGAGGAAAACATTTGATACCATTAGGGCTTGGCTTGGTGCCTTTGGTATACTCAATGTTATGTTTAAGTCTGCAAGATTATAAGTTACTTATACCGGTAAACACTGGGTGTTCACACAAGAAGAGAAGGAAGGGGCTGAGCCGTGGTTAAATAAAGAAGAAAACAGAATTTGTAATTTCAGTTAATGAAGTGCAGAATGCCATGGAAGAATCTTAATTTTAAGTTAGGGTTTGCAATTTATTAAACCAAGAACTTTTGCAGAAGGAAAGAAATGTACAGAACTGTAAGATAAGTGGAAACTAGTTAGCCTTTACATGTTTAAAGACACTGTACTCCAGGGTTTTCCCCTGGTTTGTCTCTATGCTGAATGTGACATGCGGTGAATTTCTGTGTAGGCAGTTAGGTGAAGCCTGGAGAGCCGCTGCACAGGTATACTAGATCCTTTTGTCCTCACAACTCTTTCTGTTCATAAATGTTATTCAAACCATGAAGTGTCTCACCACAGAAGATATGGAAGTCTCACTGTTTAGTCTTTTTTTAATTAAGCCATACGATAGGCCCTTAGCAATACACACTTCATCTGAAGATATATGAAATATCCCATGAAAATGAATCATCTAAGATAATTCAGCATCATGAGAAAAATGAGGAAGATGCAAAGGTTCACTTAACAGGCCTAACCAACTCCCTGAATTACTTATCAGATGGATATAGAAGTAGAGACTGAGAAATAAGGATTTTCCCCACCAGGTTAGCCTCAGAGACAGTCATATCTGTATTAGGGTCTGTATCCAGGTAGCACAATCTGGTGTGGATCTAAAGATCATACTTGACTTTATGTGGACATAGGGTCACAGTGTCTCAATTATCAACTGTTTTCACTGTATATGGAATAATATGAACCAAAGCAGGGATCACTCACAGTGATGCCTGCTAACACTGACAAGCAGTTTGGTGTGCTGAGAAAAGCAATTACCTCTCTCCTTTATCACCAGTATAAACATCGCAAACTTCAGTGGCAAGAAGGAGGAATGGACTCAATCATCATCCTAATGGGGGACCAATATGGCCCCTCTTCCTTGGAATGTCCAGAGAATGTTCCACATCAGAAGAAAAAATTGAAACAAACTTTTAAAAGACAATTCAACCGAAGTTGCAGGTCCCTACACTGTCTACAAAAGAGGCAGGGATACAATTCTGTTGAAAAGCCTGCATTCAAGCAGGATAAAAGTCTTGGGCCCCCTAGTATAAGGGTATCCAACACCATGGCAGCCAACATTGTCCCACCTAAAAGCTAAATGATTGTGTGTAGCCTGTAATTATTCTGCCAGGGCTTGTCTAATGTAGTCTAATGTTCCTGGGCATATGATGGACCCAACAATGTAGCAGTCTAAGGATGAACTAATGCCAAAGGGGTTGGCATATGAATTCAAGATGCAAGCTTTGAAGCTCATGACA
The DNA here is from genome assembly GCF_019279795.1 of Protopterus annectens. Lineage (NCBI taxonomy): Eukaryota > Metazoa > Chordata > Ceratodontiformes > Protopteridae > Protopterus > Protopterus annectens. The sequence continues at coordinate 308,902,218 of NC_056733.1, read as the reverse complement.
GAGCTAAAATAAGTACAAGAAGATGGGTCCTCACTGGAGGGGGAAAAGCAAGACCACCTAATAGCAGCACAAAACAACTTAAGCCATCTGAGGATGAGGGGCCAACAATGAGAGTACAGGTATAAGTCCATCCAACACCTCGGGGGGCTTACACACAGAAATATGACCTCAGAGGATGGTGTTCTGATACCAGAGGTAAAATACCCACTGGATCACTAGGACCAGGAGGTAAAAGAGCTTTCATAAGTGATTCACATTCATGCCTCACAAAGGACTGAGAGAGAGAGAGAGGAGGAAATGAAACCCTCTGCTTGTGCTGAAGCTTCACAATCACCTTGACAAGCGTGCGCAACTTATAACAGAGAGAGATAGGAGATGCTTGGGGGGGCGGTCCTCAAATTCGGGTAGGCACAGATGACCCAGGAGAATTAGGTCCTGGTATAGATTTCACTGCCACCAAGTAGTAGTGAGGTGGATCCTCCAGCTCTGTGGCTCAAATAGCTATACATGTGGAAGAAGGTGTGACTTTGACACTAACCAATTTAATACATTTGGCCGCATTCTTAAAAGACTAGGCAAAAAGTTTCTTAGAATAGTGAGCATACCTAGATCTAAAAAGGAACTTTTCAAGTACTTCAAAATGTTACCAGCTACAATACCAAATATGGTCACCTGCCTACATAGTCAATTCTGAGAAAAAGAGGAACAGAGTGGATTTCAAAATTTTTCCCTCAAAAGTAGCCTAAAGCTATTTGGCTCCAGAGAGAGATAAGTAGGGAGTGAAAAGTTGATTGTCAGGTCACTCATTTCTGAACTACAGATCTTGAGGTAAATCCATGCAAACACAGGGAAGATATTCCACCACCAAAAATAAGATGCACCAGACAAGAACCAAACAACAGAACCTCTTGCTGTGAGATGACAATGCTACTCAACTCACCACTGTGCCATCCTCATAACACTAACACAGACACAGACACACACACACACACACACACACACACACACACACACACACACACACACACACACACACAAACAAAACATCTTCTCTGTACACATACTGTTCATTTAACAGTGGAACTTTCAAAAAGTTGACGATATATATATATATTTTTTTGGTTTTACAGTTTTAGTACTAGTTTAGTCTTTGCACAGATCACTTCATTTTAGCTATGAGTATGCATTTATTCTAAACTGCTTCATCTGGCTTTATGTACCAGCTGCACCCTAAAAGTACTATGACCCGAAGAGTGTGATGTTAAATGAGACAGCTACACTCAGAGCTCAGCTCACCCCATAGGTTCATAGGTGAATGTTAGGCTAACTGCTTGAATGTATTACCCAAGGTTAAAATAAAACCCTGCATATGTTCATAGGAGGTTGCTAGGCTAATGGCCCTAGAGACCTTATAAGCCTAACTATATTTATTCCGACTTGCTCCAATTATCGGTGGTTAGGTGAGTGAAGTTCACAGAGGTAAGGGTCTATCGTAGTTAATACCAACTTGCTCTGTCCAGGAGAGAAGTGGGCTCCATCCCAGGAGTGAATTTGCGGTCACCCATCCATTGATCTAGGTTGCATTTGAAGAGGGTCAGGAAGGAGGCTCTGTTTCACGTGAATTAGAAGCTTGTTCTAGAGAAGAGGAAGTCTCAGGGAGATGTTTCTATCTCTCCAGCATGACCTGTTCATGTCAGAGGCTAGGTTAAGATCCCCGGAGCATGTGTCCCTTGTGCAGTTTGATTTACAGACATGTAGTATTTCCATCAGGGCCCAACTGGTACAGAGACTGCCCTGTAAGCCAGGCATAGGTCACCCCCTTAGCAACCTGTAGGAGACAGAATACAGTGACAGGGCTTTCAGTCTTTCCATGTAAGACTTGTTTTGTGTACTCTATAATTTCTTGATGATAAACCTCTGTGCTCTCTACAGTTGTTGCAGGTGTCTGGTGAGGTACATACAAAAGGGAGCATTGTACTCAATTATTGGTGTGATGAGACCCGAGCATAATGGAATTCTAACATCCTTAGATCTACATTCAATGCCTTTATTTATAAGATGTGCAACATATAAGGATTTCCTTACTACTGTGAATATGTAGTGGTCAAAACACAGATTGCTATCAACCTGAGTACCCAAATCACAATACTACTGGGTCTACATTTAAGGGGTGCTGTCTATAATGTAATAAGCAGGGATGTCAGCTTTCCATGAGGGGATAATAATACACTTTTTTTCATTTAGCTTCAATCCTTGGCTTTGGCAACAGTCATTTGTCTACATTAACCCTATCTGCAGTATTTTAACATCGTTGAGGGACTCAGTGAATACCCCCAATTTGCAATCCTCAGCATATTTGGTCAGCCACAGACCATCTAAGTTTCCCTGGACTTCTGGGAAATAAATTCCAAACAGTAAGTGGCCCAACACAGAACCCTGTGGTATGCCACTAGTGACTGGTCTTTTGCTAGATGTGAAGTCACCAACTTTTACAAGTATGTGTCCTGTTGGTGAGACAGTTGTCTACCCATCTGGTGATGTAGGGGTTAATTCCCAACTGGGAGAGGTTCTCAATAATACCTGAGTGGGGAATTGTGTCAAATACCTTTGCTAGGTCAAGATAGATGGTATGCACTGTCTTTCCCTTGTCCATGATTTTGGTAACTTTCTCAAAGAAGTCAACCAAGTTTAACAGGCATGATCTACCTTTAACAAATCCAAACTGGGTTGGGTCCAGAGTTTGTAGAGTACCTATGTCCTTGTTAATAAAGTCCATAATGATTCTTTCCATGGCCTTCCAGATGAGGCTAGTCAAGCTTATGGGCTTATAATTCCCAGCGTTAATGGCCTCCCTTTGTGCAGGAGGATTACTGTTGATATCTTCCACTATGCCAGAAAATATAATTTTGCAGGGTGTGGTTAAACAGTAGGTCTGCTAGGTCATGTTTTAAGTTGTTTAGAAAGCAACCTGGGATGTTGTCTGGTCCCACTGATGCCATGTTTTAGGCTTTGGAGAGCACCAAGATGACCTGCTCTCTTGAGATAATAGGTTGAGGAATGGTGGCAGTATACTTTGGGGGATGAGTAGAGCGATCGGGAGGTGAAGTTTGCTCCAAATCTATCAGCTAGCAGGTTGGCTATTACCAATGGTTGAGTATGGGTGGTGCCATTGACAACCAATTCAGTGCATACCTGGGTATTCTCTTTTAGATTTTGGACATAGTTAAACAATGCCTTGTGATTATTCTTTGATAGAGAAGCTATATTTGCTTCATAATTAGCTTTGGAGGACTTGACAAGATCAGTAATTTGTTTTTAAAACTATAGAGGGATGTTTTCCTCTGCTGAGGCAGTTTCCTCTTGTTTTTGGACGTTAGTTTCTTTCTCTTGTGGTATAGCCTGTTTATACTAATGGTCCACCAGGGTGGCTTGTTTTTTTGGCAAGACCTGGCTTTATTCCATCAGGTACAGCCAATTCTATACAACTGATTAAGTGGTTATACAGGACATTGGTGTACACCTCTGCATAGTAGTCCATGTTATCAGCATCTGGGGTGGGGTTAAACTTCTTATACCATCACTTAGTAGGAGGTAATTTGTCTGTGAAAAATTCTTAAGCATCTTTGAGCTTGATGGGGTATCTGGTCTTATATTTACATCAAATGAGACAGATTTATAGCCCAATCTTACCAGTGAGATCATCACATGGGGGGTGGGGGTGGGGGGTTGCAATGATCTCCCATGTTAGTGAGTACTATATCCAAGACATTTTACATCTCTCTTTTGGGTGTGCTGACTAGTTGTTCCAGAGCATTTGCATTGACAAAGTCCAAGAACGTCTGAGCCAGCATGCTTGTAGTCATGTAAGTTTCCCAGTAGATGGTAGGATAATTAAAATCACCCATGAGTAAGGTGTGGGACTGTATAGCAAGTGAGTCCAGAAATCTATGTATGCTTTTCCTGTTTTGTGGTGGGGTACCAATAGCTAGCTATGATGTGGTAGGGTGCTTTGCCTATAGTTAATTGTACATGGAGTAGCTCAAGTGAGTCATACTGTTTGACCAGTCCAAGGTGTACTTATCCTTACAGAAGATGGCTACACCTCCTCCTTTGGTTCTTTCATGCACCATTTGTGGTCTGAATGTATGGAAGACATTGCAGCCCTGCACGGCCCGGTTGGTTTCTGCACTTTTGAACCATATCTCTGTGACTGCACAGATGTCAGCATCTTCCAAAGTGAGGAGTGCTTCCAGGGAGTGCAGTTTCTTGTTTAGGCTCCTAACATTAAGCAGCAGTACCTGGACTTTATCTAGGGTGGATTTTGTTATGTTGGGAGGTTGGTTATTTTGACAATGCTTAAAAAAGCCATACTAGAGGTGGGTAATGCCTTCGCCAGTATCTAAAAGCCAAGAAGAGACAGGTGTAGACCATCTCTGGGACGAGACAGGTGTAGACCATCTCTGGGACGAGACAGGTGTTGACCATCTCAGGCAAAGCAGAGTGGCCTGTTGACCATGTCTTCCCAGGCTGACAGATATCGGATCCTACCTTGGACTGACACCAGAAGTTAAGTCAATCATTTTTTGCTTGTATTGTGGCATCAACCATGGAGAAGGTAGAATGCAATTTAAGGCAAGCCTTCTACATGCCTGTGACACAATCTGAGAGTTCAGTCATGTCTCTCTTCATATAGTCCATTGAGGTATATCTCAAGTTATTCACCCCACATGGATTAGGAAGGAGTCATATCGGTACTTGTGACTGAGTGACCTGACTGCTTGAGTGACTTGATGGATCCTCGCACCTGATAGGCAGCTAAATTTAACCCCCTCCTTATCCAGTCTGGTGAGTCGTATGAGAGAAAAACCATAACCATTACACCAAACACACCCATGTCACAGCTACAGTCACAGAAAAAGAGTCTGAGTACTGTAGAATAGTGCTATATTATTAGAATGCATGTTTGATTAGACAAAATGCAAAGCAGAATGTCAAAGTTCCACACCATATAGAAAGGTCCTACAAGACAACACACACACGCACGCACGCACACACACACACACACACACACACACACACACACACACACACACACACACACACACACACGCACGCACACACACACAGTTTCAGTCAAATATAAACATTCATTAACTATTTCTAAAATAAAATGTGAAACAGAACTGCAGCTAGGTCACCTGGCATCCTGGACAACCCCCTGTTGGTAACCCCCAATTTGAGTTCAGCCTCTCTAAAAAAAAATGCCCTCAATACTGTTTGTAACACCTTCCAGAAAGTATGACAAAGCTACATGTGCTTTTGGTACCATTGCTTAAATGAATACCAGTACTGCTCTGGCATCCGTCTTACTATCAGCTGCTTTAAAAAACAAAGTGCCCGCACCACTGACTTACAGAGAACAGCTGACAACTCCTCTGCAATGAACATCAGCCTCACAGCAGCTAACACTCAAGGCAGCTGCTCCTCATCCTTCCCTAGCTGTGGCCTAGATGTGAAACATTCCACTGAAAATAAACAAGGAAAGGGACAATTTTTCTTTAATAAAAATCCGCACAATAAAAAATTTAACAAAACAACAAACACAGAAGCAGTTTGATAACTGAAATCATACTCTCCAAGGTAGGAATTAAAGGGAAATAACAGATTTCCAAAGAGATGGCCTGCTGTATTCCTGTGGCTTCAGACCTTATAACAACTGTGGACAGTCCAATATTTCCCTACAATACATACCTTGTTGGTCTATATTGCTTATGTAAGCCATACTCTTTGGTGATTTCCTGCTCCTAGATGGATACATATTTCCAGATCTTTCCCTTACCATTTCAGAAAATCAAGCCAACAGTGCTTGTTCTCATATATGCATTAGTGCCATATGTCCGAGGTTTTACATTGCACTACTGGACATAAAATATGCTCCAGATCTTATATGAGTCTGAAGTCAATGAGCTCTTTCTAAAACTAAGCACATTAAAATCCTCATTAACAACTCATTAAATGCTAATGATACCTCTAGGCATTTCTCTAGGATCAGCTGACTGATGCCAGTTCGCATTTACAATAATGGATAAAAAATTGTGCTACATACAAATTCTTGAACGATTTAATCATAAAGCTTACATGGCAAAACAACTGCATCAATACTTTATCTCTGTCTGGTGCAGCTAGAATGATATTAACGTTAATATTATACTATTTAGTTGTATTGCAATAATGTTTATATTTCTATAAATATCTTGGAAACCAAGCCACACACACAGAACTGCATAGCTTCATAAAAGTGCATAGCTCAACAAATAAAACGCTGCTGGCAAGTGTGTAGCTTGAGTGGTTAGTGAGGTAGCGTATGTTGTTTATAAAACATTACAAAAATGAATACTTCTTGTGTTTACTTTGATGTGTAAAATCCAGTTTTAAGACCTAGAGCATAATGAATTTGACCAGTGTAAAGCTTCTGTGACACTTGTGGTTCTTCAGACATGGAAATATATTTGAACTTAAGAGGATATAACTTGATTTTGCCAAAAGCGTTTAGGGTGCAACCGAACTCCCAGAGCTCCAGTGGAGGGAATGAGTTAATATCACATCAATTTTCTGAAGGATACAGACTAATTAAAAACTGCAAAGAAATGACAGGCACTTTTGGAACTGGACAAAGCATCTGGTAAGCCAATGGCAACTTACAAAAAAAAGCTACTAACCTTTACATGTGTTCAAGCATGTATTTAAATGCTTACTTTAGAATTGTGTGCCAATTTACAGAATTTTAGGAACATATACCCATATTTTAGGTGTGAATAAATTAATACCAACCCTCCCCTCTGATTTCATGCAGACATAGATAATCTTAGAAATTAATTCGGTATACATATGACCTTGTTAGAATCAAGGAATCAATTCCTTTTATTTTTCTGTAATTTCAACATTTTTAATTCAGGTTTGCATCTGCAGTTCATTAACATTCTGTCTGGTCACATCTCAATACTGATGGCTTTGCACAGCTGTGTGTTTCAAAAGGGACTGCATATACCCCCAAATCTTACATCCATTAGCAGCTCACAACAGAGGAGGTCTGACTGTTTTCTTGGTCTCCCTCCCACCTCTCAGTGCAGAATCACCCAGCCAGCAGGCTACCGTAATTTATGATACTGAAATGCTACTGATGAAATCATGCAACAAACAAAGTCTATCCACATTTTGTATATTTGTAATAGACTGCATCCAAACACCATATAAAAAACTCAAGTCAAATATTCCATAAGATGGAAGACTTTTGTCTTGTTTACCCATTCTTTTCTAATGATGGATTAATTAAACCTTCATTTGTTATTTATAGTTCCTCATTTAACTGCAGGGATATAAGTAGAATTACGGAGGGGATCTTCTTCAGCAAGCTTATTGATGACTTCCTGACGTCACTAAATTCCTTCTTAGAGAGGGTAAGCAGTTTTCTGTGGCAAGGGTCACCGGGCTGAAACAAAAAAGCAAGATGAGCGGGTCTTTTGTGTTAAATCACTGCAACATCTGAAAAGCGAGGGAAGCACCCTGAATATTACACATGCTAAAACACAGTGCAAATCAACATTATTTCACTTTACTTCAGTCGTGTGTTATAGCCTTGTGCATTTATTATAATCACTTTTAAATGATGAATAGGAAATAAGAAGAATATGCAAGCCATTCAAATATTAATTATATGGCAAGCTTTTCTTAAACAAGTTTATATAATGCAACTGCCTTACTGAAGAAATGTTTTCCTTAGTGATTTCAAGTATAACCTTAATAACAGAAGTCACTGCTTCAGAATGTGTTGCCAGTTCCTGTCCTGCAATCTCTACCTCAGCGCTCTTCAGTTCCATTCTTAAGGTTCATAGCACCATGGAATATCTTCTGTTATGCTTCTCCTATTACTTACATGGGACCGTCTCTCTCCAGCCCCTTCAAATATATAAAATGCAAGGTAAATGAAGCAAATGTGCTGCATATTGCTATAATCCACCTTCTGTATGGTAATGCTGCACTTATCCAAGGCAACCCCCACCCTCCCAATTACTAATAAAAAAAACATTTATCTGTCCCCTACTTTCTGTGGCTTCCTTGTGAATAGTAATTGCATTTATGCTGTTTACTGTTTCACTGCTAGTGTTTTTCTTTACTATATTTATATATATATATATATATATATATATATATATATATATATATATATATACACACACACACACACACACATATATATATATATATATATATATATATATATATATATATATACATATATATATATATATATATATATATATATATACACAGTAGCCTTGTTTGGGCAGTGCATTAGTGACTAACAATTACTGACTCTAGTAAAGTCTGAATATGGTCACAGGGCAACATCATCAGCAGTACCATAACCCCAGAATTGTAAACAAATAACTATTAAATACCTGTTTCAGGGAAAGATTTAATACTATTATGTATTCCAAAATAAGAACTAATATGAAATGTGGTAAAATTCATGTATGGAAGGTATCTCAGGTAGAGAAACATGGACCAAATTGTAGTACTAACTCAGAGAATTAAAGCTTATGCTCTGATGTTCGATCATGATGGGCAAAACAATAAATAAAGGGTAGTGACAAGAGTGTATATCATAACTAACAACCCCACTACAAATCCGTAGTTATCTCCCTACTAATACGTCCCCTCTCCCCATAGGCATCCACGATACTCAGGGAACCAAATGATTCTGGCTTCGTGACTAGGCTTGTAACGGGCCTAGTGGTCATTACCCTAGTAACAATCTATTAACCTATAACATTCATTGGTACGTACAAGGCTAACTGCTCTTGTGGGGCAGTTTAAGCCTAGCCAGTTTCACTTGGTGACACTCAAACCCTTTACCTGTTGTTTATGAGGTACACACCTTAACTGTTGTGCAACCCACAACTGAATTAAGCTGACTTGAGCAGGTCCTCAGGGAAGCTTTAAGACGGCTTGAACTCAGGACTCCTGATCTGCAAAATCAGCACTTTGACTACTGTGCTACAGAGGCACACTGGGTAGATATTAAGCATAATTACTGAATGAAGAAATAACAGAATGCACCAGATCATACAGTCCATATAGCATGACAGAATAAAACTTTGTAATTGGACGAGGACAGCTAACATGGATAATAAAAGAAAACATTTTCAAGGAAATGAAAGTTGACCCTGATTAAGCAACATGCATAGCATTTACTTATTTCATTTTTATTTATCCTTTGTTGATCAGATTAGTTCGAATAGGCTATTCGCCTCTTTTTGGGGGAGTATTTGTACAACTAGGAGAAATTTAGCTAAGGCATCAGAAACTTCCCCTAGACATTTCATTAGTTGCTATGGGATCTTTTACATCTACCTAAGCTACCACCAACACAAGCAGATGGGACCTCATCCAAAGGACACCACACTCAGGAGAACAGCACTTGCCAAATGCTTCACTGCACTGTCAGCAATCCAATCAAATAGAGTGAGAATAGAACACACAGGCTTCTAGTCTTCTAGCACCAAAGGCATGTGTGCTACTTGTTGCACCAATGACACCGCTAAAAAATCTCAAAGACACGACATTGTTTTATGACCCAGGAGATGCTAGGATACTCAGGGTTCTATATGGAGGGATTCAACCAACAGTTGAAAAAGTGGTACAGTCAGAGTTCAGGGATTTGGCTTCTCTGAAACCAGAAGCCCATCTGGAGAAATATTGGTCTCAGTAGGCAAAATGGTTTATGTACATCCAGGAGTACTGAAATCCATGTGATGCACTTGAATCTTTTTCTTCAGCAAGCTTATTGATGAGTTCCTGACATCTCTAAATTTCTTCTTTGGGAGGTTACACAGTTTTCTGTTGTAAGGGTCACCGGGCTGAAAACAAAAAAGCAAGATAAGTGGTTGTTTGTGTTAAATCACTATAACAACTGAAAAGTGAGGGAAGCACCCTGAATATTACAAAAGCTAAAATGCAGTGCAAATCAGCATTATTTCACTTTTCTTGAGATGCACTTGAATCCTTTATAGGAATAACAAAGACAAATTAGGCTAGGAATGGGCACAGTGGTGCAGCGGTTAATGCTGTCGCATCACAGCAAGAGGTTCTCTGGTTCGATTCTTGGCTGGGGTGCCTTCTGTGCAGAGTTTTCATGCTCTCCCAGCGTTCGCGTGGGTTTCCTCTGGGTACTCCGGTTTCCTCCCACATTCTAAAGACATGCTTCTGGAGCATTTCTCCCTGGGCCTCCGCTGAAAACAGAATCTGTGGAACCTAGTCGGACTTTCCCGGACAACAAATGTTAAATAAATAAATAAATAAAAATAAAATAAATAGGAATCAGTGAAAGGAACCATAGACATCCAAGTTCTTCCTCAGAAAACATCAAAGTAAGTGAAAAATAGAGTAAAACACAGGAGATGGTATTGGCATAAAAAGGGATCAGTGGGAAGAGAGAGAACAGTAAAGACTTATATGAATAGAAAAGAAAAATACTTTGTACAGTAGTTTTCAGGCAGATGACACAAACACTTCATAGGTCTGAAAATGCAGAGAACACTAATGCCAGCTATGTGGGTAAAAAGTATATTCAGATATTTTAAGATATTATGATTTTATTTGTTAGTTCATGATCTTCAGTTAATTCTGTTAAATATATAGACATTTAGACATGCAAAGTGTTTTTTAAAAAGGCTTCATAATAAACCCAAACAAAATCCCAGAAATATTTCCATCACGTGCCTGCCTCTTGTTCCATAGCTGCTGTGAAAAAAGGGTATGTCTATCTGTGTATATCTTTTTGATCTGTTTATTTAGTTAGTTATTTTACTTTAGTGGAAACAGCATGTTTGCCTAATTAGTTCTAGTAGCTATGGATGGAGAACACTTTATTCTCCAGTTTATTTTCAGTTTGTGTACCTTCTGTGCAGAGTTTGCATATCCTCACTGCATTTTCATGGGGTTTTGCCAGATGGTCCAGTTTCTTCCCACATCTAAAAGACATAGCTTCAGTGAAATGTCAATTTTTCAAACTGTCTTTAAGTTTACGTGTATGTATTTGCAAGTGTGCGTTTGTGTGCATATACACATGTGCATTTCTTGTAAAGGACTGGCTTTCTATAAAGGTTTAGTTAGAAAGCCTTCTGTCAATTTGGTGCCAGGATGGGTTCTGTCTCCAATGTTAACCTGAACTGGATAAAGTGGTTATCAGAAATGCTAAAAAGTAAAAGCCTGCTTTATGCTGGCACATCAGGAAGTAAAGATAAAAACAATGGGCTATAAGTGAGGCTGACAAAAGAGAAGGATTTTGAGAAAGCATAGAAGGCAAATGAATCCAAAGCTGAACAAATATTTCTATTTTTCATTCATGGAGTGAGAAAAAAGCTAATAATGTTAATATAGTTTACACTGGGATCTGACACAAGAGTATGGCTACTTTATAACATTATTCACACAAAAATTGTCCAGCACCAAGGAGGTTAGAAGAATGTATAATCCTTTATTGTGGCAACTCCAAAAATAAGAGCAAACCGGTTTCAGCAAAAGTAATGCCTTCTTCAGTGCTGTAGCACACAATAAACCATGACTCATTTAAATAGTAAAACACATAGTAAGAGTCATCTTCCTATTGGTTCATACAACAATTAGCTAAGCTCATTAAGGCCAGGCTTGAACAAAGCTCCCAGCCTAACAATCCAAGTTGATTCTTTTTTGTTCCAAATGGTGTGCCGTCCTGCTTTACACATCGTGTTGCCCTGGACTTTATCTATAATAGTAAAATTTAATCTAGCAGTGGCATGGGTCATAGTATGTTTAAATAATGAATTAGACATTCTTTTATTTCTATAATGAATAAAGAGGACCAGTGAACAAGCTCAAAGATAAATAGTTAAAATTGCAGTCTTAAAAGCTTTTCTTTTATTAATAAACCTGCTTTTTACATACCGTTTTAACTATTATTCTTTTATTTCTAATGTCATTCAGGTGTTCACTTATATGAAACCTCAGTGGCTGAGAAGTTTGTCCCACATCATTTTCAATGATTCAATTTTACTATTATAGATAAAGTCCAGGGCAACACAATGTGTAAAGCAGGACGGCATAACATTTGGAACAAAAAAGAATCAACTTGGATTGTTAGGCTGGGTGCTTTGTTCAAGCCTGGCCTTAATGAGCTTAGCTAATTGTTGTATGAACCAATAGGAAGATGACTCTTACTATGTGTTTTACTATTTAAATGAGTCATGGTTTGTTGCGTGCTACAGCACTGAAGAAGGCATTACTTTTCCTGAAACTGGTTTGCTCTTATTTTTGGAGTTGCCACAATAAAGGATTTTACATTCTTCTAACCTCCTTGGTGCTGGACAATTTTTGTGTACAGTGTTCAGTTGGTATAGTCCGCAGTGCACCTTGTCATACTTGCAGGTCTTTTGTGCTTTTACATTATAACAACATCATACAGCATAATCATCTTCACATGTGGTCATAAGACACCAGCTACTTTTCTGATGTTCACCTTAAGCAATAGGTCAAGATTAACACAATGTATCCACAATTGTGAGATATCTCTAAATGTAAAAGAAAAAAAAACACAAGCAAATGAAACATACAGGAAGTATTACTTCCCGATACAGTTTGCAGAATTTCACATGTAAACATATACTCAAGTATATATATGTGAAGGCATAACTTTAATTACAAACACACATAAATATGCACATGCAGACACAAACACACAAATATTTACACATATGTGTGTGTGTGTGTGTGTGTGTGTGCATGCGTGCATGTATGTACACATGCACAGCTTACCTAAATAAACGAATTATATAAATATATATACATATATATATATCTACACACACACACACACACACACACATATATATATATATATATATATATATATATATATAGATATAGATATAGATATAAGTAGACAGAGAGACACAATGCACACCATTTATTTGTGTGTAATTAATGCCAGGGATGCATTAACACTGGGGAAAAAGGAGAACATTAATCAAAAGGGAGTTTTTTACTGACCATGCTTTTCAATAAAACATCATTTTCTTTTTAGTGGGCAATATGACAATATATCAAAATGAAACGTAGCAATATTGTACAAAACTGTCAAGAAAAGTGTATGTGTGTTTACAACAATCATTACATTGTTAGTGTACATAACATGAGTATACCAATACTTTACCTGAAACTAAGCATAGCTTCGTGTCGAAGATCTAATAAGAGTATGGGTTACTTAATACCTCAAGTTATATAGACAGTGGTACAGATTCTGAAGACAGAAAGTAGCGCAAATCCTTTGAAACGATTTCCATTTCATCATATTCACAATGTATATGTGTAGTAAAATAATCTGATAATATATGTGACAGGTCACGTCACATAAATATCTTGCAGTTCTTTAATGGGAAGAAACAACATATTATAAAGTTAATACATTTCATTATCAATTTAAATTTGAAAATGATTCTATTCTCATCAAAGACTGTTTTTTTCTTTTTTCCAGAAAGTAATCATTTTTTCATAAATCGACTTTCTATGGATATGTTTTTTTGTGAGGAGGGATCACAATTCTGTATAAATTTATCAGTAGTATTTACTTGCGTGCACATTTTTTGAAGGGAGCTGATAAAACACCTATTTTTAACTTTTATATGGTTTCTCAAATTTAATGTAGTTTTCATATATAATGATAATAATAAGAAAGCTCCTATTATTGTAGAACTGCTAATTATTACGTCTTGACTAATCATTTTCATAAAATTTTAAGTCAGATTATATTCTTGTTTTATAGAAAGTAAGAATGAAAAAAAATAACTTCTTTGATATAGATTATGTAAAATAAGTCACAATTTTTCTTTCTGCCCATAGTTCTTTTCATTCTAGGGAAAGGTAGAAGAAAAGGACATGAACCAATGCTCAGTAACAACAAATTCTCAGTCCTTCAAATTAAATCTTTTTGACTTTATAAGAAAGAAATGGTAAAATGCTGGCCAACCATGAAAAGAGATTGGTGAAAAGACAGGATGACTATTATTATAATTGAAAACCGGGGTCAGACGGCTAACTATAGCGGGATGGGTGGCTACATTGTTTTAATTTCGACCTATTGCAATTCTCTTCAAGAGAAAGGCTGGGAGTTAAGGCACTATATCACTGATCCCTAAACAAGTTAATCAGGGCAATAGTCTATCACCCCTCCGAGATTATGGAACAAGTATAGGTACACAGTAGAGAAAGAGTGCAAGAAGGCCTTTGCATATTCCATACTACTGCCACTGAAAAGCTGTAACCTTGGGGATCCTCATGTGAATGGGTCACTGGACTTTTTCCTCCTCTTAGTCTCTTCTGTATCAGCCCTAAGGCATCTCAGACTACAGGGATAAGTCTCTGAAGCGAAGTCTCACTCATCAATGGGAAGAGTTCAAATGGTCTGACTACAAGTTGGAAAGAAAAATGTCCAGTTTCCCTTATCACTTATGAAATAATTTTATCTTGTAGCATACCCTTTCTTCATTTTTCATGTGTCCCACTCAACATGGTAAGTCTTTCAATAAAAATACTATGAGAAGTATCAGATTCTTATGGCTATTAATTTACATGGAGTGTCTGTTTGTGGGACATAATGCTTCCTAAATTGTACCTCCTCCGGTTCTTTGACTCCTCATATTAGACACCCTGATTATGCATGGAACTGACCAAAGTGCCAAATACATCACAATGCTGCAATTACCATGTACGAAAAGTGCAAAAAACATCACAATGCTGCAGTACGAAAAGTGCCAAATACATCACAATGCTGCAATTACCATATACCCAAAGTGCCAAATACATTTTTCACACCTATGATAGTGTAGACAAACATGTCTCTAAAGATTTCAAAAGTCTCTTTATTGAATGAATTATGTGGAACAATAAATGAATCTATCTTACAAATGACTGTCCAAGGCCTTGGGATTCTACACCACTAAAACTGGATTAGGATACAAAGTACAGTTGTGTACCTACCATAAATGTAGATGTTCGAGTGTATTCACTGTTGCAGTCATTACTATTGGGTTATTCTGCTGGCAGGCTACCCGCAGTCGGCCAGAATTCCAAAGTCTAGGTCCGGCGTCGGTTGCTGTCACCTCCTCCCTGACGTCAGTGCGCCAGGGGTATAAAAGATGCAGCCAACGCCATTTTCTTCAGTTTTTCTTGCCCCAGATGACAGGTGCCCCAAATAGGTAGGCTGAAAAATATAGCAATAAGAAATGCATGCACAAAAATAACATTTCCTTCATCTACAAGCAAATACACCAAAAAGGTTGTATAGGACAGAGAAGTGCAGATAAGTCCCAGCAAAGAGAATGGGGGATGGAGGGTGGGTAACCTGGACTGCAACAGTGAAAACACTCGAACATCTACATTTATGGTAGGTACACAATTGTACTATGCTCATAGTGTTTCACTGTTGCAGTCATTACTCTTGGTTTGAATCCCAAAGCTAAGGATTGGTGGCTGGGCTAAATAGGATTAGGAGAGGCTATGAGGCCCTGCAGAACTGCAGTGGTGAAGCCTGCTCTGGACTTAGAGTAGAGAGACAAGTGGTAGTGCTTTGTAAAGGTGTGCACTAAACTCCAAGTTGCAGCCTCCAAGATTTCTTTGGTTGGTACTCCTCTGAGGAAGGCTGCTGAAGTGGCTGCTGCTCTGGTAGAATGAGGCCTAATGCCCTTAAGCACTGATTTGCCATGTTGAGAATAGCAGAAATGGATGCAATGGCCTATCCATTTAGAAACAGTCTGTTTTGAGACAGCCTTTCCTTGTGATCCTGCAGCATATGACACTAAAAGTTGCTCAGTCTTTCTGAAAGCTTTAAAGCTTTAGTTCTGTCCAAGTAGAAATGTAACTGCCTGTGTATGTCCAAAGAATGCAGAATTTTCTCACCCTTGTTCTGTGGATTTGGGTAAAAGGTAGGCAAGTGAATGGTTTAATTGAGGGCCACACTGGATACCACCTTAGGCATAAATGTAGGGTTTGTCCTCAGAGAAACCCTGTCTGGATGAAAAATGATGAAAGGTTCCACAGCCATGAGTGCTTGTAACTCCAAGACTCGCCTTGCAGAGGTTATGGTTAGGAGCAGAGCTGTTTCCAGGATAAGAAATTAATATCAGCTGTTGATGCTGGCTCGAAAGGAGGCAGTGTGAGTTTTTCCAAAACATAACTGAGGTCCCAGGCCGGAATTGGTGCTCTCCTTGGAGGCCTAATGTTTTTGGCCCCTCTGAGGTACTGCCTTATTAAAGGATGAGAAAAGATGGGTGGTTCCGTATTGTAATGTGCAGAAATGGCAGAGGCATGAATCTTAATTGATGAGAAAGAAAGGCCTTTGTTCAGTATCTCAGTTAGGTATTGTAAAATCTGAGGAATATTCGGTACAGACATGTCAATGCCTTGGTCCTGGTTCCAAGCACAGAATCTCTTCCATTTTTCTGCATAAGATTTTCTGGTACTGGGCCTCTTGGCCTCCAAGATAACATCCATAACAGCTTTTGAAAGAGGAGTTTTCTGAATGGCTACATTATCCGCCATGCTGCCAGATTTAAGGTCCTGAGTTGGCTGTGCAGGATCTGATTGTTTTGTTGGGAAAGTAAGTGAGAAGTTTGAGGCAATATCCATGCTGAACCTTGAGACAAGGTCTTTAGGATTGGGTGGCCAGTCTGGTGCAATCAGAATCATTTTTGGCTTCTCTTGTCTGACCTTTAGGAGTACTCTGGGAAGGAGAGGCAGTGGAGGAAAAGCATAAACTGTTAGATTTTTCCAGCTGAATGATAGGGCGTCTACTTTCCATGCTTGCTTGTGGCAAATCCTTGTGCAAAATCTCTGCAATTGACAGTTGTGAGGGGGAGGTAAATAGATCTATGTCTGGGCATCCCCATTTCCTTATTATCATTCTGAAGACTTGTGGATCCAGTTTCCATTCATGGGGATCCATGAAGTTTCTGCTTAGTTCGTCTGCCAGAGTATTTGTTTTTCCTGGCAGGAATTGTGCTTGCAGGTGAACTTGAAAAGCCAATGCTGTGTCCCATAAGGTCATTGCTTGCCTGCAGAGGGGGTAAGAATGAGTACCTCCCTGCTTGTTTATGTACCACATGACCGTAGTATTGTCTGTCTTTATCAGTAATTGTCCTGGATGAAGCAGGTCCTTGAAAGCTGTCAGGGCATTTTGAACAGCTAGCATCTCTTTTTGATTGATGTGAAGATGCATCTGGTTTGCAGGCCATGTGCCCTGAATACATTTTCCTGCCATATGGGCCCCCCAAACATAATCTGATGCATCCACTGGCAGTGTCTGTCTGGCTGTGGATAAACTGAATGGCAGACCCTTGTTGTGGTGACTGACCTCTGCCCACCATCGAAACTCCTGCTGTAGGCAGGGAATGAGTGCAATTAGTGTCTCCAGGCTGTGGCAATGCTGAGTCCAAACACTTTTCAGATACCATTGTAGTTTCCTCATATGCAGTCTGGCATATGGAATTAGTAGAATGCAGGATGCCATAAAACCCAAGGCCTGCAGGATTTTCCTTGCAGATAAGTGGGTTTTTGTTGCCAATTTCATGAAGTAAGTAGTCAGTTGTTTTTGCTTGTCTGGCATGAGATAAGCCATCTGGGCAGTTGTATTTAAGCTTGCACACAGGAATATTATCTCTTGAGAGGGCACTAGTTTTGATTTCTTTTCGTTTACTGTGTACCCTAGGCCAATTAGTAATCTTTTTACAAATGCCAGGTGCTTTAAAAGAGTGTCTTTGTTCTCTGCTTGAATTAGGCAGTCATCCAAGTAGAGATATATTTGAATTCCTTTTTGTCTGCAAAACTCAATTACTGGTGCCAGGCATTTTGTAAAGACCCTGGGCGCAGTAGATAAGCCAAAGGGCAGTGCAGAGAATTGGTAATGCACTGAGCCAGCTATGAATCTGAGGTATCTTCTGCAAGATTGTCTGATTGGGACATGCAGGTATGCCTCTTTTAGGTCCAAAGTTACGAGCCAAGCCCTCTTGCCCAGAATGGGCAGTAGCTGCTGAAGAGTCAACATCTTGAATTTTGGAACTTCCAGAAACGTATTTAGTATGGACAGGTCCAGAATTGGTCTCCAGGTTTTGTCCTTCCTGGGTACTAGGAAAAGTCTGGAGTAAAATCCTTGCCCCTGTTCTTGTTGTGGTACTTGCTGAATGGCCCTCATGTCCATGAGGGCTGTAATTTGTTTTTGTGCCTCTGCCCATTGATTGTGTGGCAGGTCTGGCATGCCCTTTGACCTTGGTAGAGTGTGAAAATGGAACCTGTAGCCTTAGGACACTATGTTCAGAACCCATTTGTCTTGGGTAACCATTTGCCAATTTGATGAAAAAAGTGCTAGTTTTCCCCCTAAGGGGGCTGTCAAAAGAAAACTGCTTGGAACTAGTAGAGGAAAGTCATTGGGACTGTTTCCTGTAAGGCTGTGATTTGTCTTCTCCGCTTTTGGAGGTAGGAGCACCCCATTGTTTCAGCCTGTATGAGCCTTGGGGCTGAGATCTGCCTCTGGGATGCCTGTATCTGCCTCTTTGTGGTCTGTCTGAGACTGGAAAGGACCAATTTTTAGAAGGCCAGTTCCTGCTAAACCTGGGTGGCTGTACCTGTAAGAAATCCTTGACTGTCTGCATGGATTTTGCTTTATCCTCCATTTTTTTCAACACCTCTTTTGCTTTAGTACAAAACAAAGTATCATGCTGTAATGGTGCATCTAATAATTTTGCTTTAACATGATTAGGCAGATTTTGTTCCTTTAACCAACCATGCCTTCTAATAACAGAACCTGTAACAGCGGCCCTGCAAGAGGCCTCCAGTGAATCATAACCACATTGCAAAGTATGCTTTCCCACTTGTTCAGTTGCATGCAATAAATCCTGCAATTCCTTGTTCTCTGAACATTCAGTATTTGTCAACATTTTCTGTTTAAGTAGTGACATTAAATATTGCTGATATTTAAGCATATGAAATTGACAATTTAAAGCCCTTACAGCCAGGGTGGCAGAAGTGTAAACTTTTTCCCCCATCTGTCTAGAGCCCTAGAAGAGGGGACAGGGTTTTTTGCAGTGGAAGCTTTAACAACCTTGGGGCCCTGAGAAATAGTTTCAGGGTCAGCAGCAGGGTTTTTATATAGGAATTTATGAGAATCCGGGACCCTGTAGTATCTGTCTGGCTTAGCAGGTGCAGGGGGTAAAGAGTCAGGGGACAGTCCGCACTCTGAAAATACATCATCTACAATGTCTAGAACAGGTGGAATAGCAAGGGGTCTGTGCTGAGGAAGAAGCAGGAAGTCTCTGAGCCTTTTCTTAGACTCAGAATAATCTTGGCTCTCCCAGTGGAAATGCTCCCTCATAGTATGCAGTGTTTCCCCAAAAGAATAGTCCTCAGGAGGAGAGGCTAAAGGAATGGATTCTTCAGCATCAGAATCCTCATAGGGAAGCATGGAGTAATCCTGTTCAGAATAGGAATCAGAGAAATAGATACCTGATCAGAAGAATCATACTCTGTCTCTTGCCTAGGCCTCTTATCAG
The DNA here is from genome assembly GCF_019279795.1 of Protopterus annectens. Lineage (NCBI taxonomy): Eukaryota > Metazoa > Chordata > Ceratodontiformes > Protopteridae > Protopterus > Protopterus annectens. Next base: position 308,882,584 of record NC_056733.1, on the reverse strand, counting down.
GAGGGGGATGGGAGCCCCTGATCAAAGTAATTAAGTCTTCGGCCATTTTGAGCATCTGTTTTTTAGGCATGGAAGTCTGAGTAGGAGAATGCTGTACTTGTTTCTTTGTCTTTAGAGCTGCTTTAGTCTTTGTCTTTGAAGCAGAAGATGGCTTAACATATAGTTGTGTAGGTCTGAAGACACCCTCAGAAGCCGATGCCTGCTCAGCGGCTCTGGACCCATCTGAGGGATTGATTTCCGAGTGTCCAATACCTTGAGTATCCAGAGGCCCAGTCGGCTCCACGTGGGAGTTGGTAGCAGGCGCCAGGGGCTGCGAAAGCGCCTCACTGAGAACCGGCGAACTGGCGACTGGCCTAGAAGAGGCTTCGTTGTCGGTTTTGGACCTCGGATGCCTATCCTTGTCCTTGCGTTTTTTGTAAACTCCGGTTGTCAGCTGTTCCACTGGCATTATATAATTAAATCTTCGGCCAAAGTAATGAAATGCAAAATCGAACCAACGCTTGATAGTGCGTTGGTTGAATCTAGCACAAAACTGACAACTAGCAACATTGTGATCAGGGCTTAGGCAAGGGATACAGTAAGAGTGAAAATCCTTATGAGGTATTTGCTTCCCACAAGAAATACAATTGTTAACTTTTTCTGACATCGGTCTGGAGCAAGAAGAAAGTTTCCCCAACGAGGTACTTAGCTTTAATGAATACTTCTGTTCTGAAATTCAGATTTGAAAATCTCAGGAGTCGGCCGACCGGCACTTGCAAACTGCTTTTGCTTCGGGCATCGCGCGGCAAGAAAGACTGGGGAAAATGGCGTCGGCTGCATCTTTTATACCCCTGGCGCACTGACGTCAGGGAGGAGGCCACAGCAACTGACGCCGGACCTAGACTTTGGAATTCTGGCCGACTGCAGGTAGCCTGCCAGCAAGATAACCCAAAAGTAATGACTGCAACAGTGAAACATGATGAACATCTGCCACAAAAGGTAAATAAACATGCTTGGGGGATGAGCCCTTTTATTATGGTTAGACTAACAAATGTAACAACCATTTTAATGTCTTGTAGTGAAATACAGCATGCTAAAATGAAAACGTCAGAATGCACTAATAGGGTCTTTCCTTCTTCTTCTAAAAGAAAAGACAGAAAATGAGAAGGATGGGATAATTCGACATCAACATATTTCAGTTCTGCAAGTGTGACAAACCAAGGGCAGAGAAACCCTACCAGTATATTCCCTTATCTCAGACATTTTAATGCCGAAAAGTGCAGCAAGAATGTTTATTAGCTGTATGTTTTAATCCCAGGGGGATGAAGGATGAATACCTGTGTGTGTGTGTGTGTGTGTGTGTGTGTTTTTTATATGTATATATATATATATATATATATATATATATATATATATATATATATATATAGATAGATATATATATACGTATAAATGCAATCACCTACCATGAGTATTCCTCTAGCATTTCATTTGCCAGTTTTTTTTCACTAATAAATCTGCTGACCTAGACACAATGCTGCAGTTACCATATACCCAAAGTGCCAAATACATCTCAATGCTGCAGTTACCATATACCCAAAGTGCCAAATACTTCACAATGCTGCAGTTCTACATCCAAAGTTTTGAGCACGTGCATGTTCGTGTGTGTGTGTGTGTGTGTGTGTGTGTGTGTGTGTGTGTGTGTGTGAGTGTTTCATTTTTATTCTTCTTTTACAGCTATTTTTTTTTATTTTGTGATATTTTTGGTTTCTGATTTCTTAAAGTGGACCCTGCAAATGTGGACTGAAAAGTGTTGATACAGAAAACCAGTCCCTATAAATATTACTTGTTTTTAAAGATAAATTAATATCATATCATGTCTACCACCTTTTTAAAAAACTTCACAATGCTAATACTAACCTCTATAACAATTTATTTAAATCATATCCACCATTCCCCATCACTTTAATTATACGCCTGCCACTGGGTATTATTCATTTGTTCACCCTTTTTAAAATGCCCTGCATCACAGATCTGGCATCTCAGCAATGCCTAGTGAATTAACTAAAAGCAGTACATCTAGGCTATGATTCCCTGCACTTCACTGGAATGGTTAATGTATCATGCAGCAGGATTGTGTTTAAACATTACACCAGACTTTAAATTAATTTGGTCATTAAATCAGAAATAATGCCTGGTGCTCACTACGAAGTTCTTGCAAACAGAAGGATTTTAGGGTCACTCAGCAGATGTGTCCTTATAGAAATTAATTTTTAGGAAAAAGCAAAAAAATGTAAAGACGTTCTGGATTTCAATGGGATATCTTGCACCCACTCATTAGAATATCACCACACATACTGAACTCTATAAAAATAAAACAAACTGACATCACATTATCACCACATGCTTACAAACTGTACCAAATGTCTAGCTCTACTATCATTTTTCCTTTATTCCATTTATGTGCAAAACATGTTTCACACCTATGATAGTGTAGGCAAACATGTCTCTAAAGATTTCAAAAGTCTCTTTATTGAATGAATTATGTGGGACAATAAATTAATCTATCTTACAAATGACTGTCCAAGGCCTTGGGGTCCTACACCACTAAAACTGGATTAGGATACAACTGCCACAAAAGGTAAATAAACATGCTTGGGGGATGAGCCCTTTAATTATGGTTGGACTAACAAATGTAACAACCATTTTAATGTCTTGTAGTGAAATACAGCATGCTAAAATGAAAACTTCAGAATGTACTAATAGGGTCTTTCCTTCTTCTTCTAAAAGAAAAGACAGAAAATGAGAAGGATGGGATAATTCGACATCAACATATTTCAGTTCTGCAAGTGTGACAAACCAAGGGCAGAGAAACCCTACCAGTATATTCCCTTATCTCAGACATTTTAATGCTGAATAGTGCAGCAAGAATGTTTATTAGCTGTATGTTTTAATCCCAGGGGGATGAGGGATGGTACCTGTGTGTGTGTGTGTGTGTGTGTGTGTGTGTGTATCTCATATATATATATATATATATATATATATATATATATATATATATATATATATATATATATATATATATATACGTATATATCTGCGCGCACACACCCACACACACACACACACACCTACGTGTTTTGGGGTGTCTGTACAAGCATTTATGGTGCATGCACATGCAATCACCTCCCATGAGTATTCCTCTAGCATTTCATTTGCCAGTTTTTTTTTTCACTAATAAATCTGCTGACCTAGACACAACAAATTTAAAGAAAACCTGCTTATCTGTCTGCCTCTCTCTCCCCATCCCTCCCTTACAAAGCAATGCCATTGCTCATATTCATCTACTCCTATTAAGTATTATTATTTTATTTTAGATGCTCCATCCGTAGGACTTTCTTTTTATTACAGGAGCATCATAGTTGCACATCAATAGTAATTCTGCTGGCATAAGTAATTGCCTCTCTGTTTTTCTTTTTAACTTCCTGAATAATTCCTCCTTAGCCTTTATGGTCCCAAGGGTTGTTCCCCCCCCCCCCCCGAGAGATTTCTGCCAACCCTTCAAACTCAGATAAAATGAATTAATGTACTTCTGTATTCACTGTAGGTTAGGAGCATAACTTACTCCCGATTACTTATCTTTTACCAAATGCTTACTTCCATTTTCTAAACAGGGTTTCAATTGATTGTCAAGGGACAAGATGCTTAACAGAATTTCTCTTTCAAGTGTGTCTTCAAACAGGCAGTTTGCATTCTGCTCTTCTTTGAAAAACAAATTCCATTTAAATCTAAATCTTGCCTGGGTGAGAAGGTGACTTCCCAATTAACATTTGTATGAATATGACTCCATGCCCTCTGCAGATGCAAATAACCACTGGCAACAACAGATTTCTTTAGCCATCAAGCAGATTCATTTGAATCCATGACACTACAAGTATTTTAAGGACACTTTGTGAGTTCAAACCATCAGAGTGGGATTTGAAAACTAATTAATTAGTGCTCCAAATGACCAACTAATGATTTAGAGAAGATTATAAATGGGATAAAATGAGGTGATGGAGTGACATACACAGAGCACTTAGAATCTGACTGATAATTTAATGTGAAAAATGTTGAGCTGTTTGGAGCTAAAGTATTAGCAACAGTGTACATCATTCCAAGGATAATTCTGCTTTTCATCTTATTCTGACATCCTACATAAATAAGATGAACGCTTTTTAAAAGTCAAAAGCTTGCCTGCAATGCATGTTCAGACACAAGGCCTAGATTATGTCATCCTCACGGTATTTGGGAAAGGTTTTACCTGTCGGCAACAGGAAACTTGGTGGATTTCTTTTACTCTGCTAAGTGGCATGCTATGGTTCAACAGAAGGGGTACCTCCTACAAGTACAACTGTTCATACTGATGTATAACTCAACAACAACACATTTGTGTACAGCACTGTGTCCAGTCTTGCAGGCCTCACATTTAAAGTTACATATACATAGTAAAGGCTGTCCACATAACACAGCAATATGGTGCAATTCCACACTAAAAGTCCTCAAAGGTTTTACATAAGGTTTTACTACGAGTGTTACTAGAAAAAGAAAGTTTCTAACTCAAAAATGAGTGATGTTTGACATTTGTTTGGGTGGAAATTTAGCTCACTATAGAAATATGATAGCTTAATTTAACACATGCAGAGATTTAGGAGTAAAAAATACAATATTTAAGAATGTTTGTGCCAAAACACACTGTGGAAAGGAGAGCAAGATCAGTCATTGGTACAAACACAGTCTATAAACTTACAAAAGCTAGTAAAATGTGGAGAGACACAAACCTTTACATGGACTCTAACACATGAAATGCTGACCAATTCATAAGGAAAAGCTGCAGGGCAAAAACCACCCGACAAGCACATCAATTAATTTACTACAGTAGGCTTTCAAGCAATGCTAATATGCTTTGTAACTAGTATTTCACAACATGATTCACACACAAAAAAAACAGAAGCAAAATTACGATGCTTTGATGAATTCCACTACAGTGAGAGCTGTTTTTGCTCCATTTCTTATAACACATAGGACTCTTATCTGCTTTAAAAGGTAATGTTTCTGGGCAAATAAAACATTTGAATACTTTGCTAAATTTTCTCACATTCATAATTATATACCTGTAAAAGGTTCATAGCAGTAACAGTTACACAGTACTTGTATCTCTCTATATATTACATGCAATAAACGGTACTTACATAACATTGCAACCAGGTTCTAAGTCTGTCATAATTCTTGAAATTATGGCCAAATGACTCATTATATATACGAGAGTTAGTAATAATTAATATTAATAATTATTATAGATATGTAATAAATATATGTCTTGAAATCATATGGTTACATTTATATAAGACATCATAATAATATATAATATTGTTCATGTTGTACACAATCAAATTATGTGTTCAAAATTTAAGTATTTTAGTTATGTATATATGATCTATCAAGTTCACAAGATTATAACATTTGTAATATTCTTATAATTATAATATTTATATAATAGTTATTTCATGTACTGTTGAACAGTAATTGATAGTTAAATATTTGGTATTAGTTATAGTGAGTTTATCATAGTCTTATATATAAAGTATATTTATATTATGATTAGTTATTTATCATATGTCATAATTTATTTGCATTTATAAGTTGCATTATTCATATATATATAGGATGTGGGTTGCTATATACATTTCTGTAATGGTTTTAAGTTATAGTTTTTAAATGTACATAGTTTTATATATATTGGAGCGGATGTATGAAGCGGATTTTAATGTTGAGTACTATTTTTCATGGTTAACGTGATATCCCTTTAAGTTACAAAGTCAACTAATTAATTAAGGGAATTGTGTTAATTAATCAATTTAGAAAATGTAAAATAGTATAAAATTGTGGTGGATGAATGTTTGAATGTATTCTGATGAAGTTCGTAGGAACGAACGAAACCTAGGTCAATAAAGGATCATCGTTGGTACATTGTGGTGGTGTTTCAGCAATTTGTAATATACCAACGCATTATCGTAATTGTGAAGGTTTGTCTGGTTTAGCTGTACTTCTCCTTATTGGCTTTGCTTCCTTCTCGTTGTCCTTACAGCAAATGACTCATTATCCTTAATTTCATGAATTTTCACAGATTTAGTAACCTGGATGCAATAATACTTAAGTTCCGTTTTGAGATAGTAGTGGATCACTTTTATTTTAGTGTTTTGTATGCTGTATTTTTACCCCAGTTATTTTCCTCGAGTGCAGTCATTATGTCATATCAAAATAAAATGTTTACTACCGTGTGAAGAGTGCGTGATGTTGTATAGCCTGTGGGTGTTTAGCATGTTTTACTGTATTGGAACTGGAAGATGAGACTTCAACTTATGCAGAAAGAAGTCACTTGTGTTTTGCAAGGGTGGGTAAGCTACTAACTAGCTCTCTCTGAAACTGGGTGATCACCCAGGAAGAGGAATAAGGCCCAAATTTGTCTTCCAGGCTGGAGTACTTTGCCAACAGAAGTATACTTTACATAAACCAAACATAGCCGCTTCAACCTATCCTTTTTTTTTTTCCATACCCATTTTCCCCTGGATAGCTATGAAGTGGAAACCCCAATATTATGGGAAAAAGGTGTATGGCAACTTATCCTGTTGACGTTTGTCAAGTACTGTTTTCTTCAGATTGGTGGCATCCTTGTTGCACCATATTCACACTTAATAATTACAGTTAAAACTCCTTTTACTTCAAAAATGCATATTTATTCACACACTGTCAATGACTCATAAGTAATAATCCTACTATTTTAAAACTGTCCCTGATTATCTGTGGATTTGTCGCCGATTCCTTGAGAGCTATCTGCAAAAGTATAAGACAAACATCTCCTGAGCATCACATGGTTAAAAAAATGTAGCAAAGTGGTTTTCTGGCATACATTCTCGTACTTTTATAGTATTTCACTGATATTACAATACAGTACGACACAATAAAACATGTAAAAAGGCTGGTTTTCATTGCTTTGTTTACACAGCGGCACTAGCTTTTTCAGGAAAACAAGACTGTAATTATTGAACAGTACTACATTACTATCAACCTGCCCCATAGAACTGTGCAGCCAGAAAATTGTGTTTTGATCCTTATTCCTCTTCCTGGGTGATTACCCCAGTCTCAGACAGAGGTAGTTAGTAGCTTACACACCCCTGCAAAAACAGAATGACTCCTTTCGTCATAACATGAACAATTATGCCAGGTTTGGAACCTGGTTGCGATAATACGTACGTACTCAGTAAACAAACAGGAATGATATTGTGCAATGTTCAACTTCACTGTAACAATAAATGTTTAAGTTAATGACTCTCATTGCAGCCCTAGCAAATGGGTACAACCTCATAAGGAAGTCACAACTGGCATAAGCCTCTTACAAGCAGCAGATGCAGTTCCATCCGCCAGAAATCAATTGGCTGTCTGAGCTGCCAATTACATGTCCAGGGATTGAAGAAATTAACCAGGTTATAGGGAAAAGCACCATTTCTGATCTTCAGAGAGAATCCACCAAACAATGAACAAGAATTCCGAACAGCAGAAGTAACAAATTTCCTCCATTAGAACATGCTGCAGCATGTCTTTATCACTCAAGTTTTCACAGCTCACACCCCTGGAGGATCCTTCAGAAATTATAATTCAGATACTTTTATTTTTGTACCAGAAATTGTACCAAAGGTAAGGTGTCAGTTAAGAACCACATGTGACACAGGAAGCCACCAAATGCACACACACTGCTGCCACGAGTGCCACACATTTACTCTCATAAATTTTTATCTCAACACCTTTAGTATTTGCAAGCAACTAACAGGTATGGTGTCATCATATGCACTTGGACTCCCATCACAACACCCATACTTACCACCACATCTTTTTCTATCTTATGACTTTCAGTATATGCAAACTCCAGAAACAACTGTCATCATACCATTTGTGCAAACAATCAAATACAACAAGGTATCAAGACAACAAGCACATAAAACCTAACCTGAAAAGTTTAGTTTCACAATATTACAACAAACAGGACAGGAAAAGAACTAATGCTGCAGATACAGAAATGAAATCAAATGTCTGCTGTCACTGTAAGTACCTCATACAACTGCTCTATACCATTTACTTCAATTTTTGTCTCCACAGTCCTTGTATTGGTAGAAAGGCAAGTCATACATGTGCACACAGGATATGGGTGCAACTAACATTTCCAAAAACCCTATAGACATAGGTCAAGTGATACATTTGAAAATGTGTACGGACCACCAACTTGCTGCCTCACCATTCTCAGACGTGGACATCTTATAGGTTCATAGGTGTATACTAGGCTAACAACCACAATGGCCTTTTTAACCCTAGCTTTGCATCCTAAATTTCTGACAAGTGCTGGCACCCTTGAAAAGTGTAAGCAGGGGCATGGAAGATGAAACATTTGCAAGCAGGGGCCTGAGAAATGAACCATTTACCAGCTGCTTATGTCCATTAGAGCCACAGGTGCCAAATCAGGGATGAATCTTCTATTCCCCATTCAATTGTCCAGGTTAAACTTGAACTGGGTTAGGGAGGAACTCTACTTCACATGGATGGGGAGCCTGTTCCAGAGAAGTGGTAGTCGCTGGAAAACATACCTGTCTCTCCAGTAGGTCCTATTTACATCACAGGCAAGGTTTAAGTCTTTAGCATGGGTAATTCTGGTGCTGTGTGTTTTGCGGATATGCAGGAGGTCCATCAAGGTTGGGTCTGACAATGCCTTATATGCCAGGCATAGCTCTCCCCTCAGCAACCTGTACGAGACAGTATACAGGAATAGAGCTTTGATGCAGTTTGCAGAGGACATGTTACTTATGTCCTGTATTCTTTTAGTGAGGAATATGTGGACTGTACGATACCAAAGGGGGCACTGTACTCGATAGGTCTGATGAATGCTGAATGCAGTGGAACTCAAATCTCTTTAATGAAGTCATTATGGTAGACTCTGACTTGACTTGCAAAGAAAGCCAATAATACAGTCAAAGTTGATTTGAAATGATCTGTTTTGGCACAGGAGCCAATAGTTTATTCTAGGTAAATTATAAACAAAGACAGCTGACACTGAACTTGCCTCACAGCTGAAGAAGAGATTAAGCCTAGTCCGTCTGCCCTTTGTATTAATTTAACATATTGCCTCCCTTCTAATGCTTTTTTTCCCCTCCCATATTCTCCACCTTTTCCATGCCTTCTTGAAGGCCTCCATACTTTCTCTCTTAAGCACCGCTTCTGACAGACGATCTTATTGGACAACAAACTTCCCTCTGAAGAAGTGCTTCAACAGACAGGGTGAAGATGGACCCCACAGTCTGCTGGCTTTGCTTCCTCCACCAGTACCCTTCCTGTTCAGAGTGACCTCTTTACAATTCCCTGATGTGATCTTGTGCAGACGTAGCAAGACCCTGCCCATTCTGTCCGTGCCACGTGTATCCTGATGGCTCTGCAAGTGATTTATTTCAACAGCCTGATGTCTCTTCTCCCTACATGGCCTTCACAACTGTACCCAGTATACATGATGTGGTCTGAGCAAAAGCGCTACTTCTTTGCTTCTATAGACTATTCCCCATGAGTATACTCTCTGTGATCCTGCTTACTGTTGCTACAGCCCTCTTCCTTTACTACTGGAAGTAGAATGGAGTCTAATAACCCCCTCCCCCGGGACCTTTTCTTAACTCTGCCACCATCAGGTCCACTTCTCCGATGATACTTCACACAGAGGCTATGGTGGCCTGTAGTCAAAGTGATGTACTTTGTATTTATCAGTACTAAACCTTAACTGCAACTTTTCCGTCCTGTTTGCAAGTCTTTATCTTATTTCTTTAGAGTTTTTCCTCCCCATCCTCCACTTCACCATCAAGGATTTACTGTTCATGAAATAACCATTCTCTCCTCCCTCAGGCATGTCTTAAATCAACATACCGGGGAACATTAGATCCAGGGCCTACAGCTGAAGTACCTCTAGTCACTTCCCTTCACTACTTCATTGTCCCTGCCATCACATTCTGTGTGTCTTACTTCCATTCAGCAATCCATTTCCCCTGGCTCAGTCCTAACCTTGGGTACTGCATTATCTTAGTAGCCATCTGTGTGGGTTAGTCAGGAACCTGACAGAAGCCCAAACAGACAAAACATATATAGATATAATAACACACACACACACACACACACACACACACACACTGCCCTGTCAGGTTGGCCTACAATGCAGTCATGAAACTATGACACCCATGCAGATGGACAATACAGTTACAAATGCTGAATCCTACACAAATGCGCAATATAAGCACTTACACGAGTGCTGGATCGTGCTATCCCAAACAAAACCAAGAAGGTATCCTCCAAAAAAGGAAGCCAATCTAGTGGTCCCCTGCCATAAACAAACTCTACAACAGAAGGAAGAAACTGTTGCAAAAGAGAGTAAAATCCCATGAGTGGAGGATCTCCAGGTCAGCCTCAGTAAGAAGCTGAGATCCCTTATAGAATCCTCCAAAGCTAGCTACGAAAACAAAATTGCCACTGATTCTAAAGACAACCACAAACCATTCTATAGCTATGTCAAGAATCTCAATGGCAACACCTAGATCTGCTCTGAGTTACAGCACAATGGCATGAAAATTACAGAATCAACTGATACTGCCAACATCCTGGCAGATAGGTTCAGTGCTAACTTTACCCCCCTCTCACCCCCAAAGGGCCCATATCTATACAGGAAGAATGCCTGTAATCACATCTATGCAGGTAAAAACTGCACTCTCTAAAACCAAAAACACAGCATCCATGGGACCAGACAACATCCTAGGCTGTGTTTTACATGAACTTCAGAACGAAGTGGCTCCCCATCGAAGCACCATGTTCAATCATAGTCTCACGTCAGGCTTTGTGCCCACTGAATGGCACACAGCAACCGTTATCCCACTCTGCAAAGGGGGAGCCACCACTGATCCTGGGAACTATTTCCCTATTAGCCTGATGAGCCTGGTCTGCAAGCCCATGGAGCGTATCATCATGGAACTCATAAACAAAGACATTGGTAACCTCCAAACTCTGTACCCCACCCAGTTCGGATTTGTGAAAGGCAGATCATGCCTTCTGAACCTGATCGACTTCTTTGACGCAGTCACCAAAGCCGTAAACAAGGGTAAGGTGGTTCACACAGCCTATCTCGACCTCGCCAAAGCTTTCGACACCATCCCCCATTCTGGAATTATAGCCAAACTCACTAAACTAGGTATAAATCCCTATGTCACAAGATGGGTTTCCAAATGGCTCACTGACAGAACCCACACTGTAAAAGTTGCAGACTCCAAACCAGTGACAAGTGGAGTACCACAGGGTTCAGTCCTGGGACATTTCCTGTTTGGTATCTACTTCTCTGAAGTACAGGCTAACACAGTAGGCCTCTGGATAATGAAGTTCACAGATGACTGTAAACTAGCAGCCATAGTCGAGTCCCCAAATGATGTGGACATCCTACAGAAGAGCCTCACTGAGACAGATGCCTGGTGTCAGAGGCATGGCCTCAAGCTCAGTGCCAAAAAGTGCATTGTCATCCCCTTTGGTAAAAACTCTGTACCCATGAACTACCACATAAACGGCAATCTACTTAATGCCAAATGTGTGATAAGAGACCTTGGGACCCAGGTGGACAGTAGTCTCTCCTTTGATAATCACATCGCCACAGTAGTCAGGAAATCCTTCTATGTGGCACACCTCATCACAAAAGGGTTCTCATCCAGGGAAAAAGAGGTCATTGTTCCCCTCTACTAGGCACTCATTAGACCCATTATAGAGTACAATGCCCCTTTTGGAATGTACCTCACAAGACATCTACAGCAGCTGGAAAGGCCACAGAAATACCTCACAAAGAGGATTACTGGCCTCAAACAGATGCCCTACACTGACCATCTCAAAAAACACCAGCTTTGCTCTGTAGCATATCGCCTACTCCATGGAGATCTCTACCTAACATATAAAGCTATGCTAAATAAAGAGCTGTTGGACATGATACACCTAAAGAAATCTCAATCCCTCCGAGCTACTTGCTCTAGGGAACTAAACCTTGTCACCACAATAAAGAGGACATGCTGGAGGGATAGATTCCTGTCCCAGAGACATCCTATACTCTGGAACAAGCTACCCATCTATGTCAAGCAAAGTTCCTCATTAGCTCTCTTCAAGAAAAATCTTGATGAGTGGATGGGAAATAGGAAATACACCATGGGGATCACTTCTGTGGCTCTGCTCGACAAGGGCACAGGTAATTAACTTTCTTGGGTGGCGTAAGCCAGGGAACCTTGTTGGCTAGGCTTACTTAGGCCCTTGGGCCGATAGCCTACTACCTACCTATGAACCTATATCATGTTCAATAGACTTCCTCATTCTGGCCAAGAAGATGTTAGTTACTGTCTGTCAGGAAATTAACCAGCTCTTTACTCCAGATATTCTCCATAGTCTTTAACACCACTACTGTTCGGCTATCTGTCCTAATGTTCCTTGAAATGTTCCTGCTCCCACTCTTTGCACAGCAGTATCAGTCTAACCAACTTCCAGCCATCAGGCACTTCTGTGCTGGTCAGATAGAAGATGAAAACATTTGTCAAGATTTATACTAGCCCCCTGACCAGATCCCCAAGGATGTTAGAAGGGATCCTGTCTGATTCCTGAGCTTTATTTTTCCCTAATGCACACAGTCCTTTTCCATCTCTTCCTTCTCTGTTCTAGTTTTCATCCACTGCTTTCCTCACTAAGCCCTAGCACCCTTCTTCAGCATGAATATCTGCCCTCCATTTCCTGCAGGAAGATAGAAGTGAAGCATTCCTTCAGTACTTCTGCTTATCCACTGTCTTCGGTCACCACCTTCCTATTCATACTTAATTGGGCTAGGTCTGCCCCTTCCCACCTCCTCCTCCTCCTACTGCAGTACTCCAAACACCCTCTTTTACCCTTTATGATCCCTTTCATCAACTCCTTTTCAATTTACACCTTCACTGTCACCAACTTCTTTCTCACCATTCTACTTGCCTCTTTTACCTCTCCACTAACTCCCTTCCATTTCTTGTTTGCATGATCTTTTTCCCTAATCATTGGTCCACTCATTTCTTTTGTAGACTCCTCCTCCTATCCTTATCCAGTCTGTCCCTATCTCATTTCCATAACAACCCTTACCTCCAGACCCTTAAAACATCTTTGATCCTCTCCTGCAGTGCAGTATGATTCATTACCCAAATTTCCCTAGCCCTGCTTTAGGCTATTTTTTGCTGCCCACAGCTGACCATTGGCTTGCCATCTGTCAGGTCAACCAAATCTTCAATTACTCCCCCTGAAAGCATCTCTGACCCATGTTTAGGGTTAATGATGAGATTGTGGCACCAGGGGCAGCATCATACTCCTGCAGGGAGTATTTTCCTTTAATTCCCTGCCCTACGTGAATATCAGCAATGACCTTGGAGTTGGACATGCAGTAGGCAGCAGAGTTAGGTGGACTCTCACTTCTGCAAAGGGCTTGATGTCAACATGATATCCCACCCATTCTCAGGCAGCACTTGCACTGTCCCTCAAGTCTTGACCTGAAAAATCAATGCACTAGCCCGCTAACTGCATGTGCACTTCATACCTCCTCCAGGACTGGCACATCCATGCTCTTTGTCAGTACCATCAAGTGCCCAAGACGATATTCAAATTTTGGTCACCTGTGGCACAGTCAGGACTTTATCCCTCTATTGCATCAGTGTAGGCAAAGTTTGCCCTTCATCCTAATCCACAGAGAGATACAATCAGTGTTGGTCAATCTCATCTTTAATTGTACATATCTGGGTCCATCTGTCTTGGTTTGTACCATGCTCAGAACTCATGATTTTCTGATACAGTTTTGCATTACCTGGCTGAACTCCTCTAGTCTACCCAGGGGTGTAAGACTGCCAAGCTTCTAACAGACTTTGGTCCTCACTAAGTTCAAGCCTTTTCCTCCTCCTCTTACCACTCAATTACTCTCTTACTCCGAATTCCATCTCCAGTGCTGGCTACGCTGTTACACAATAGGAATCCACCAGTACATCCCATCCTCTTCCTCTGTCTTAACCAACATAGCACTTACTCTAGCTTCTGATTCTTTCTGCTCTGTCACCACTTTCATGAAATGCTCCTCCTCTTCTTCCTCTCATTTCCTTCCCATCTGTCAATTACACCCTGACATTTCAAATGCCACAATTCTCTATTGACACTGACCGATGTTTCTTAGATTTTAGCAATGTTTACCCTTCAGTGCTGCATCACTGATTGCAGATAACATATTCATTAATCTATTTCTTGCTCTCCAGTAACACTCTGTTAGATTACCTGTCAGCTTTATCACCCTGCCTAGTGTCTGTGTACCTATATCTCTCTCTTCTTCTTCCATGACACACTCCTTCCTTCCTTCCATCTCACTTTAAGTGTATGACTGTGGAAACACAACTTTCCAATCCAGCTTGATCACGGTTATCTCATTACAGATACGATGCAATTACTCCCTGCCTTACATCTGTTTTTTTTTTTCTGCCAGGCCTTCCCATCTCCCTGCTAGCCTCAAGACCTTATCTCCTTTTTCTCTTCTTACAAACAGCCATTATATCAGCTATTCTTCTCCATTACAGGCCTGGTTGCCCTTAATATTTGCTATTCTTCTCCATTAGTGGCCTGGTGCTTGCTGTTAAATGTAAACCTTCAGAAAATGCAACCTCCAACCACCTTTTCTGGTATCACTTTCTGACACTACCCAGATCCTCCATACCAACAACTCAACTGCATCTTCTTGTAGGTCAAATAGTCTTAATATGCACCACCATATGTGTCCATCCTACCCCTTGCTAAATCTCTGAGATCAATTCTCTTTAATCACGTATCTTTCTGGTGCCATTTCTCTGAACTTTGATGTCTTTATCTCCTTATATGATCTATGAAATTGCACACAGTACTCAAAGTGTGGCTTTGTAAGTGCCTACTAGGGCAGAAACTTGCTCTTTGCTTATGAAGTTAAATTTAAACATACGGTGAATATACACTAAGGCACTTTCTTTGCTGCTAACCCTGCCATCTTGCTCTGCTGCTAGTGGTCCTGTCCAGGAGTGATCAATAGCCTCAGATCTTTTCTCAGCTCAGCTGTTGGGCCTAAGTGAAGTACTTCATGTTTACTTGTGCCAAATCTCACTTAACACCTTTCAGCCCACTTTGTCAGCCTTTTCAGTCCCTGTTTAGACTCTTCCCCGTTGCGCTTATCTTTGTGTCATCACTGAGAAGAAAAGAAAGAAACTGACCAGGTTCTCTACTCCAACAGATATGTATATATTGGGAATGAACACACTGGACCCAGAAAAGATACCCTTTCATGGTACTCCACTAGTCATTCATGGATTCCTGACACTGTCCTCCTTTTTACAACTATATATTCTACCATTCAACCATGCAGAAACTCATTTCTTAGTCTTAATTCCACTCTTAATTCTCCAGTTTTCCTAGAATAAATGTGACATTGTGTCAAAGGCATTAAGTCAAAACAAACTATGTGTAGAAGTACTCTCCTGTTGACCACTACTACAAACTTATCATGAAATACATCAGATCAGACAGACATCTTCACCTGGACATGAATCCCATTTGGGAGATGTCTTGTAAACTGCATTCCATTTGGAAAGCAAACGGCCTTTCCCTTAGGATTCTTTCCATGACTTTCCCTGACACGGAAGCAAATTATTCAGTCAATATCTCTGATTCCTGCCAATTTTCCTCAATCTCCTTCTCATCTCTTCTCAGCCTGGCCATGTTTTTCCTTCCCCTCAGGGCCGGTTTTAGCATTTTGGGGGTACCCAGCAAATGCCAAGTTAGGGGCCCCTACGTCCTTCCTGTCTAAGTATCACACTATCACTGCCACCTCTTCTAAGCAACCTTTTAGTTCATGCTGCAAACATTTAGTAGTAGTACGCACAGCCTGACCTGTAGCTACAATGCTCTATATTACAACAGGTCTGTGTACCACACTGTGTTGGCCAATCTCACAAAGGGGCATTTAAAGTTACTGGCATTTAGTTGCAATAATGATACATTACAACAACTCTATGTACAGGTTTGGACTTAGGTGAAATGGAGCCCTAGGCCTACTGTTTCAGTCTCCTCACCCCACACACACACCATCTAGTCTTCCCCTATGTTTCCTCCCATCTTGGGCTCCCCACACCATGCACATTACTTTTTACTTCCTTTTCTCAAATTTTGCTTTACTCTTCAGCTTTTTCAATAAGCTGTAACTTTCTATATGCTCTAAACTGCATTTTAAAGTTTTTTATTTTCTTTTTAAACAAACCTTTTCTTCAATAATGGCTTGAACGGAAATTATGATTAAGATAATTGTGAGGAAAGTGAAAAAAATAACAGTAATATATTCTACTTTGTTGCTCCTAGACAGTATACTGCCCCTACACAAGCTATAATAACCTTTGTACACCTCTGAGGTCTGTGAGAAAAGTAAAAGAAACAATGACCACACTGTCTTTAGCCCAAAGACAGGCTATAATGACCTCCTGTGCACACCTGTAAGGTTTGACTGTCATGAAGATTAAAGTAGTAGTAACCACACAATCTCCAGCCCCCCCCCCCCCCATAACCAACTGCAGCACATCTGAGCAGGGCTGGTTTTAAAATGGGTGAGGTTGAGAGCAGAGGCCATTATCAGCTTTATCCTAACAGGGTCATATCACAGCCAAGTTCAGGTTAAAGAGTGTAGTCAGAAAATTAATGCATTTTTTCTCCAACCAGCAACAGCTTTTGTGGGACCCCCACACAGTCAAAGATGATTAAGGGAGCCCCCTGTATCCATTTATACAGTCTGGGCAGAGGGGGGCACTGAACTTCTAAAAGAACAAAATGTCTGAATGTTCTGTGATATATTTTATGCCATACTTCTGAAATATAATGACTTGTTAGCTGCAATTTTTTACTGATATCCAGAACACTAATGTATATGTCCTGGCATTATTTGGTGTGTGCACAGATAAAAATCAGTGATATTTTTTAGACACACACTACAACAATACAGTTTTGTACTTCTTTCAGCAAATAGAAATACACTGTGCAACACTGGTACTGCCACACCAGCTCAGTGACTGCTGTTTAGCAGTTGTGAAACAGCAGCAG
Source organism: Protopterus annectens (assembly GCF_019279795.1). NCBI lineage: Eukaryota > Metazoa > Chordata > Ceratodontiformes > Protopteridae > Protopterus > Protopterus annectens. The sequence goes on along the minus strand of NC_056733.1, from coordinate 308,865,367 downwards.
GGATAAGTCACTTTTATTTACCTAACTGAGGAGTAATGCATACCTGTCGCTGTCCCTGAATTCACAGATTTTGCTCTGTCCATTATAAAAAGCTTTGATTTGCTGATCAATCATTCAGGATTACAGACAGTCAGTAAATCCAGACAGAGTTTTATACTTCTTATTGTCCAAAAATGCATGTTAATGCAAAAGGTGTTATTCTATTAACTTAAGTTACTTAGAGTAATATTTAAGATGTTTCTGATTTTGAGCCTTTATTCTGCTATTATTTATGGCACTGGCTGAATTCTTTAGCAAATAAGTTGAGAGTTATAGTATCTGGTGTTCTGCCAGTATTTATAAAACTTCCAGAAAGAGAAAACCATCCCAGAAAACTGGAAGCATCTACTCTTCTTAAAATCCAAAGTTGGCACTGAGATCAGTCACTCTGCACTGCTGAGCTCTCTAGTGCTTACCTTGCTCATGTTCATCAATAGCTTTACCCTAATAAGGTCATATCACACCCCTGTTCAGGTTAAAGAGCATAATCAGAAAATTAATACGTTTGTTTTCCTCCTCATTTTCCCCATCCAGCAACAGCTTTTGTGGGACCCCCAGGAGTCAAGGATGATTAAGGCCCCCCCTGCAGCCACAGGTATTGCAGATACCTAAAGATGGCTATGCTGTTAGTTTTAGTGAAGAAAACGTCCACCAGCAGGGTTTAACTAAGCTAGGGATACTATGTCAGTGGTGAAATATTTAATGGAATTGTGAAGCCTGATACTTGATAAAACACTTAATATAGCCACAGATATCTTTGAATTTTAAAGGAGATACACATAAGAGTTATTAACCATCTGGTTTAGTAAGTATACAATATTGGTGCATTCCCTTTTGTTGGTTTGACAGACATGTTACAAAATATCAACATAAGATAATTTGCTGTAGTTGGGGGGCCCCCAGCGACTGCAGGGTTCACTGGTGCCTAAAGCCGCCTATTCCCCTCCTTCTTTTTACTATTTACCTAAGCTGTATTTGTTCTACGTCTGTATCCTTTCTACCAGCTCCCTCCTATCTAAATATCTGCAGCCCTCATCATCTTTGTTAGCTTTCAGATTGTCTCATTGTAACGAGTTTCATCCAGTTCTTCAACAGCTTACTTCCACCTTTCCACCTCTGGCATGACTTTTGCCCTAATTACTAAATTCACTTTCCTGTGTAACTGCATTGGTCTTATCTTTGTTTTTTTCTTCTTTCTCAAGTCATTATCTAAAGCACTGATTAAGAAATCCCAGACTTATAGCTTGTCTATGCCCTAAATTTGTCCATCTTACCCAGAAGTCTCTCCTTTCTGTTACAGTCCTGTACCTGTTTTATTATTCTCTCCCTCTCTATGTGACTGATTATTGATGTCTTTGCTCTCAAATCATTTATTTATTTACCTTTGAATTTAAATTCGTTACAATAATATACTGATCCTCTAAGGACCAATTACAAGCATAGCTGAATATCTGAAGGAATCTGAATATGAAGTACAAATATTTCTTCTTTCTTTAGCACAGCTGTTTCTCAGTCACCATCCCTCTACCAGTTAATCAGATAATTTGTCCCCCATCACTGGGGCAAGGGTTGACAGGGAGAGCCCATCCTTCAGACAGTCATGGATGGGGGAGTCATTTTTTTTTGTATACTGACCTATATAGTTTCATAGTTTCAGTTTAGTACTAGGCTATCTGCCCTGGGGCATTTGTAAGCCTAGCCATAGTGATGTGGCTTTCTCCACCCCATGAAATGGTACAAAAAATGCACAGAATATATTTAGAATACTGTGCCTCTGACTAGTAGTGACACAGTGAAGGTCCCCTTATATAAAAGAATTAGTTTACTGTGCCCCTGTCTAGTAGTGACACAGATGTGACCCCTGGGGTAAACTTACGATCTCCCATCCACTCATCAAGATTTCTCTTGAAGAGAGTCAGTGAGGGGCTCTGCCTAACATGAACTGGGATCTTGTTCCAGAGCATGGGGAGCCTCTGGGTTATGAATCTATCCCTCCAGCATGTCCTATTCATACTTGTGCGAGGTTTAAGTCTTTAGCTCTCGTGGTTCTGATGGATTTGGATTTTTTGAGGTGGAGCATGTCCATCAGTTCCTGATTGGACATGGTCATGCATGCACCTGCCAAAGCACTGCAGAGGGGATGTGTAATGGGCTGCACTGAAGGGCACCCCTTCACTTCTGCAAGGGGCAGTTCATCTCAGGAAACCCCATCCTTCCCCTTGAAACGTGAGTGGTGGATCCCTGCCCCCACTCGGAAAATTACACCATCGGGTTTATCCACATGTGCATACATCCCTCACCACTCCCCAGAAGAGGCAAGTGGGCTACACCTCTTCCTCCCACCCACCCCCACCAGGCTCCTCCACTGACAGAGCTGATAACTGAGCCCCAGTCGGTTATCCAGGTAGCAGTCAGGATTCTATCCTCTCCACCACACTGTGAATATATTAAAGTAAATGTTTGGGAGTACAGTAAACATTCTAGACTAAAATAAATACTTGAGAAAAAATGCTGAGTTGCAACAAATACAATTATATTAGTTTTACTTCTTTAACTGATCAGCTTCTGCTACCCAACTACTCTGGAAGTTGTAATCTCTCTGTCTGCTCCTGGCAGATTCAGGCCGTCCACAAGTGTAACTTTCTTTCCCATGTCCTACTTCTTTACTCTTTTTTGGATGGTCTTATCAGTCTCTCAACACAGATGTGAGCAAACACACTGAAATGACTCAGCAGCATTCTCACCTTCCTGTTCCATTACTGTCAGGTCTGAGTACCCTAGGTTCAGACCCTGACAGCTCCTTTGCTACCTTCTTGCAGTGGTATCTCACATTTCAAACCCTCCTTTAGATTCTATGTCAACCCTTCCATTCTGTGTCATTTTTGAACAACTTAATCCCAGAAACCTCCATGTCACCCCCCCCCCCTTGTCATTGGCACATATGTCTGACATACAAACAATGCTGCCTCTGTCCTGCTAAACTGCCTGCAATTTCCCATATTCGTACATCAGGACGTGATGCATTGCACATTAATACTACCTACCAAATGCCTGGGTCAGACATGCTTGCATCTCTGCAGTTTTCTATGCATTTTTCTACTACTTAGATACCTAAGCCCCTTCTGTCTCAATTTAACAATATAGCTACTACGATGAATTGGTACTTACATATTATCACAACCAGATTGTTAATGGCAATACCAGTTGCTTAACAATTATGAAATACGGTCAGTATAGTTGTACAAATGTTGTCTAATGTGGGTCCTTGTAGCACAACACTCTTTGGGGACTTCTGTTTTTTTAGTTTTTTTTTAAATGCATCTTCAAATAATCCAAAGCCTGTGTTGTACAATACTGCCAGCATTTCTGTTATCTGAAGCCCGCCTGCTGCATATTTCTTTGTCGTTTAATTAGTTTACTGTCAGTTGTACAACCCAGGTTTTGGATTATTTGAAGATGTATTTCAAAAAAAAAAAGGAAAATAACATACTGCTCGGCTTTCTGTCTGCACTTTACTGTCAGCATTTCTGTTATTTTAAGTCCGCACGCTAAGAAAGCAAGGAATGCAGTTCAGGGCGACAGCAGCCATGGTAAGTCAGGCATGCGTCTGTAAGGCATGCAAAACAGGAAAAGGATTTCTGAAATTGTTCATGTTTGTAAAAGTCATCTAAACTTTTTTGGCAGCACTAACAACTTAGAATGACAGTTTCAACTATCATATGCAGTCGTATCTGTGCAGGTATGCACTTTTCGCAACCGTGAAAATCTGGTTGCGATAATACGTAAGTACCGATGAATTAGGTATTCTACTGAACATTCTTGCATCCTATTCCTTTATCCCTACCCTTCTATACACCCAGCATCCAGCTTCATCAACCACATTGCTAGCTTACACCCAGCACAACATACCCACACCTCCCCTATCCTGTCCTCCAGGTTCTAACCTTCATGACTGAATTCGATACTCAGTTTACAGTTATGCTTCACTATAATACTATAGCATTCTTTTAGCCAAATGCTTCAATGACAGCAGTAGATTTTTCTGCAAACTTCTAGAACCCTCTGACACTTCTTAAGTAACAAACTTCCTGACAGGAAAATATAATGCTTCTTTAATACTAAACTACATATCTAAGAACAGTTAATAATAGTGTGTTAATAATAAGGTCACTGTTCTGGGCCTTAAAATAAACAAGTAGAATAAATGCAGGTGGAAGTAACAGAGGGCCAAATAAAATGTAATGACTGCAATGGGTGGGAAAATCAAGTGCTACTGAGTTCAACAAAATGATACAATGAGATGTTAGGAAAAAAAATAAAGCAACTCGTCTGTCTTTTAGAATGAAAATTAAGTTTAAGTTTGGATTCCAGAAGCAATCCACTTTTGGTTGCTTTCTCAGAATCTTGGATCCATGAGTCATAATAACCTCTCAGCTAGCTTCATTGCAAAAAAGGATTTTAAGAGAATCTTTTCATTAGGAGCTATCTACATCAGACTTCAGATGAGATATAAAGGATTGATTGGTAGACATTGCTAAGAATCCTTATGAATGCAGTGGATACATTGAAGACTGCAGTGTCCTGGCTTAGGAGAGTACCAACACAAAAATGCAGGCTTAAAGGGACATAGTTGGCTCTCTCTTCTGGTATGAAGTTCAAAAGTCAAGTTCTATGAAGAAAGAACAATCTTTCTAAGAGAAATGAGGTTTAAATCACCTTTTAAAAACAGCTCAATGTTAGGTCTTAACATGAGGGATGGTTCGCAAGGAAGCTACGCTGACATGGTGGAATTGTAAGTTCTAAAAGATGAATGTGAAATCAATAATGACATGATACAGAAGGTGCCATACAGAGCTTAAGGTAATGATGCTAATATGCAAAAGGGAGATTGTGGAGATGTGGTAGCTATTTAGTGGCATCTGAGCTGCAAAGTAATGACAGGAGACTGTCAAAAGAGAAATCCCAAGATGTTAGAAAACACCTGCAAGTGCTGGCAGCATCTCAAGAAATGGGAAAAAAAAGCATCTTGGCATCTTGAAGCTGATCATCAAATATGCTTTTCCTGAAGTTAAGGAGACACTGGCACTGTTTGTTGGCAATATGGAGGTGCACCATCTCTGAGTGACATGACAGGACAGACCATGATGACTATGAGTTACAGCATTTCCTCCATGATATGCATGTGGCTAGATGTGTGTCTCAATCTCTTTGGATTCACAATGTCACAAAAATCGCTGCTGAACAGTGGCTGCCATTAGTGTTAATCAACAATTTATCTTGTGACAAACAAGTTGCATAGCAACATGTTCTGTCAGCCTCCACTGGAAACACAAATGGGATGACATCTGAGGTGACAGAACTGAAAAAGTATCAAGCAAAATCAATGGGGTTGAAAAACATTTGATTACTGTCTCTGTATGGAGAATGTAGAAAATTTTTGCTAATAAGAATCCCTGCTTTCAAGATGTACAGCCTCAATTTGCTTAAGGTGCGACAGAGACCAAGTCAATTACTCATATAGGCTTCCCAAGCTGAATCTGCAGAAGTTCCATGTACATCAGTTCTCTACCCCAGTTCATAACTGCATACAAACAACTAGACAGAGTTGACAGAGAGACAGATATCAATATGGCCATGTCACAAAATTGCTGGATAATAAACACTAGTGGAAAAATAGCCTTGGCTACCGAAGGTTCGGGGATCATTATCATTCAGTACTGTGATGTTTGTCTGGAGTAGCCATGATTTACCATATGACACCTGATGCACAAAAAAAAAAAACTGTTAAGTGTGCAGTCCCATAGTTCTGCACCAAACTTTAGCAATCAGCTGATAAACCACGGAACACTCCTTTTAAATATGGTACCCAGAGTCATGCAATTGCAGGCTCACCTTGGCTTATAACTGTTTCTTAGAATATTAGTTCAACAGCTTATGGCTTAAGTAGATTAAACTGACATGGCCACCTGCAGATAAATAGCTTGTAACTTCTAAAAAAATGTGCATTGTCATCTGCTAAATTGTAAAACATGTAAGGACAGTATTTATGTATAAGGACAGTATCCGCTCCTGGAAACTACTGTATTGTCCAGAAGCCTCAAGGTCCACATTATTAATATTAACAACTAAGAAAACTAACAGATGCTTGAGGTCCTTAGAATACACTGATAATAAACAGATGAGAAAATAACAGGCATGGCAACTGCTTATGATTTTAAAAAAGTTTGTGTGAATTTGTTCCCTATTAATAAAGTTAAGCAGTTTAAAATTTCATTTCATAATCATTTTACATCCTATCTATAAGCATCAGCCTTTAAAACATCTACACCCTATTAACAACCTTGCTATGCACCTATCAGATTTAGGAGCACCAGAACAACAAACCAACATGTGCATTCCCATTCACCACACAAATCTTACTAAACTTTGAAACAGGAACCATATTACGCACTGAGCACCGATCAAAAATATCAACTGTTCTCTCCAGTTGGGATGCTTAGTAGCTATATATACCACAAAACTTCCTTTTATGTGTATTGCTGTACCACTTTTTATGGTTTGTAAAAAGTGCTGCAGCTTTTTCACTGGGAGCACATTCTTCTTCTTGAAGATATATCGTAAAGTCAACAGTTCATAGATAACTACTAAGCTAGCTGCCCTTCTGGGCCATTTTAAGCCTTGCAGTTTCCATTTTTGTACTCGAAATAACCTGTTCCATTTGGTTACAGATTGGCTTTACTCGTTCCATGGCTGTTAATTATACATTACCCCTAATGGCAATAACTGAAATCATACTACAGATATTTCAAGGGTAATCATCTGAAATGTCGGGACCCGCTAGAGCGAGTCCTGAAATTACACAGACTGAATGACTGAAAAATGGGCTTATATACACTATGTCCAAGATATGCTAGAGAGTCTCAAAACACGGAGACTGAATGACCATAGTACAGACTTATATACCAAGTTCGACATACCACTTCTTGAAATATTCCTTTTTCTCTGAGGTATGGTAATCTCCAAGTTGGTATATATAAGGTGGGGTGGTGGTAGGGCTTCCCCCATATGGAGGGTGCAGAGGGGGCTTGCCCCCCTGCAAAAAGAAGTTTAAAGGAGAACAGCGATTTTCGATATTTGCTCTTCTCCAGGTTTTCAGGCTTTTTTCAGATTTTTGCATGGTATGGTATAAAGCATTTAGGAGCTGACTCTGTCAATTAGTAATACAGGGGGCAGTTTTGTGGTATTTTTTCTGTTACCTATCCATAGATCTAAGTTACACTTGAATATGGACTGGGATGAACTTTGTTTTATGTGGATGGGTAATCTCTTCCACAGGAGCAAATCTCTTCCACAGGAGCGTTAACCTGTTCAAGATGTACTTGTCCCTCCAAACTGTTCTGTTGAGGTTGCAGAAGAGGTTTGCATCCTTAGATCAAGTATTTTGGTTGCATTTGATTTGCTGATGTGCAGTAAATCTATCAGTAATGGGTCGGAAGATGTCCTGTATGCCAGACAGAGGTCACCTCTAAGCAGTCTCTAGTATACAGAGTGTAGTGAAAGACCTTTGAGTCAGTCCATGTTGTTTAGGCCTTGTATCCTTTTAGTAAGGTGACTCTGTATGCATTCCAGTTGTTGCATAAGTCTGGAAAGATACATGCCAAAGAGAGCATTATATTCACTGACTGGCCTAATGAGGGCTGAGTAAAGGGGGACAATGACATCCCTGAATCTAGACACAATCCCTTTGTTTATAACCAATGAAATATAGAAAGATTTTCTTGCAAAAATGGACATGTTCAAAAGTTAAGTCACTGTCCAAATAAGTTCCCAAATCCCAAATAACTGGGTAAAATCTTAGGGTCATACTGTCACTGTGTTATTTTCCTGGGGTAGATGACTTCCAAAAGCATACAAAATGGAATGCTTTTGGAATTTAGTTTCAGTCCATGATTTTGGCACCAATCATTTATTTGGGAAAAAAAAAAACTTCCAGCAGGATGGTATAGTCATTTGGGGATTCAATTACTGCTCCAAGTTTGCATTTATCTGCAAACTTAATCAGCCACAGTCCTTTCATATTAGCTTTTAATTCAGAAAAAAAGATTCCAAACAGCAGAGATAACTTCCACTCTTTTGATTATCTGCATCCTATCTTTGCATCAGTTGGCAATCCAGCGGATGGCATAGGGGTTTCTGCCTAGTTCTTTTACCTTTTCTACTATGCCTGAGTGGGGAACTGTGTCAAACGTTTTGGCCAGGTTGAAGTATGAGGTGTGTGATGACCGTGCCCTGGCCCAGCAATCAATGAGCCTCAATCCTCACCACTAACACCAGGGAGGTAGTCTCCTAGAAGAGAGGAAAGGATAACTAATACACACAGTAAAGTACAACTTCTCTTAAGTGCACACAGGGATCACAGTCAGTCTGGTGCTGGTTGCTCCTTTGCTCACCAGGTCCCCAGTAAGACTCCTCACTGGCAAAGCTATAGGGTCCAGGTCTCAACCTAGATGGGCAAGCTAAAACCTCCAGTACCCTCTCCGTCCAACCAGTGCTTCATGTCCCTGCCAAGTAGCTGACACACCACACACGCACACTTTGAGATAAGTATTTATACAACTTCACAGACACTCCTGGGAAAGGCTGACAAAGATTCTCCAGCTGTGCCCCTTTACCCAGACTATACGGTAGTAATTACTGCCACCACCAGTTAATAATATCAGCTACTAAAAGGTCCTTAAAAGGATGTCAAAGTATTACTGTGCAATATTATTATCCAATTGGTAATGTGACTGTACAGTCTAAGGCTTATTAGAGTGGCCTATTACAATAACCTCTATAAATATGGAATGTACTCTAGACCTTATCTCTACACAAACCAGCCACAGATAAACGTTTTAAAAATATTTAACAATAAATAATTAAAACACAAGACAAAACTACTACACCACAGAGATATCTAAGAGTTCAAAGATCACACAGAAACTACAGTGCTAGAAACTTACATGTGAGTTTAGGCAGAGTGCTGAGTTAGATATCCAAGATCAAAATGCTCCAAGTCTCTTGTGAGAAATAGTATTTAAACATTACTAACAAACATGTCTCTAAGGCCCTCCCAAATTACATAATTTTTGACACTTAGGTTTTCCCAGGCAAACAAACTGCATTATTTAGCAATCTAGCATCTGCTCAGAAACTTACAACAATAGAAGTCATTCCACGTGTATATTCTAACAGAAACCAGAGCAATAAAGCACATTCCACATCTAAATTCTGGTCATAAACTTTAGCCTTAAAACAATGGGCATGAAACCTTCATCCAGACACACTAGAACCAAATTCTAACATGAGAGAGTCACAACATGCTTCACTGGGCCAGTAGAGTGCAATGTTGTCACATATTTTGCAGTTCCACATTTCACAATATTCTTTTACACTCAAGAAAACATGCCTGTATTTTACATTTATTTACAAATGCCAGAATTATATATCAAATTCTATTTGACTAGGCTGGCAGCCTTCGCCCATCTCTCCCCAATCATCACATCTCTTCCCCCCGGGGAACTCAAGCAAGTTTTTCAAGTGCCCCTTGAGAAACATCGCTTGAGAGTGTCAGGTCTATCTGGGTGTACCTCACTGCATTCCCTGTCTTGAGAGCCCATCTGCATTGGCATTGCTACTCCCACTGTGGTGCTGCACTGACATATCATATGCTTGCAAACCCAGACTCTATCTTAGCAACTTGGCATTTTTCTGACTGGCTCTGTTTAACCATTTTAGGGGGTTGTGATCTGTCATCACAGTGAATTTTCTTCCATACAGATAAGGCTGAAGTTTTTGTAGTGCCCACACTATGGCTAGACATTCCTTTTCTACCACTGCATAGCATTCCTCCCTGGGTTGGAGCTTATGACTGAGATAAACCACTGGGTGCTCTTCTCCCTCTGAAGAAATCTGGTTAGTACAGCCTCCACCCCACAGTTTGAAGCATCCACCTGCAAAACAAATTCTTTGCTATAGTCTGGACTGGCTAACACAGGGGGTCCTTCCAAAGCTTCCTTAAGCTTCTGAAATGCTTGCTCACATGCTGGGGTCCACACTACCTTATCTGGCCTGTTCTTCCTTGTCCGGTCTGTGAGGGGAGCAGCTATGGTACTATAATTGGGAACAAACTTTCTGTAGTACCCTGCTGTCCCTAAGAATGCCCTCACCTGCTTTTTGGTAACAGGTGCAGGCCATGCCTGAATGGCTTCCACTTTGGCAGGTTCTGGCCTTATCTTATCACTACCCACTCTATGTCCTAGGTAGGAAACCTCTGTCATTCCCACCTGATATTTGCTCAGCTTAATGGTCAATCCTGCCCTCTGTAGTCTGCCCAGCACCTCCCTGACATGCTGAAGGTGCTCTTGCCAGGAATGGCTGTAGATAGCAATATCATCCATGTAAGCAAGGGCAAACCCTCCTGCTCCTGCTCAGATATGATCTACCAGCCTCTGGAAAGTCACCGGGGCATTCCTCATCCCAAAGGACATCTTTGTGAACTCATAGAAGCCAAAAAGAGTCACAAATGCTGACTTCTCTCTAGCACTGGGAGTCAAGGGCCCCTGCCAGTAACCTTTGGTAAGATCAATGGCTGTAAAATACTTAGCCCCACCCAGCTGCTCTAGGGCCTCCTCTGTCCTAGACATGGGGTAAGCATCCGAGACTCTGTGACTATTTAATTTCCTGTAATCCACACAGAACCTCGTGCTGCCATCCTTCTTTGGCACCAGTACCACTGGGGAGGCCCAGGGACTGTTGGACTCCTGAATCATGCCTAGTTCCAACATCTCCTGTACCTCTTCCCTCAGAGTCTGTCTGACTCTCTCAGGCACCCTATAAGGGGCCTGCCTGATAGGCCTTTGTGGTCCTGTATCCACCTGGTGCTGCACCAGGTGGGTGCTCCCTGGTTTCCCAGTGAACATGCCCCCAAACTCCTGCAACACTGCTCGGATTTCTCGAACCTGGGTAGGAGATAGCTGCTGGGATATTGCTACCCCTTTCACCGAGGTGTCAGCATGAGCCTCACTGAGGAGATCAGTCCCCAGATCTCCTTCAGACTCCTCCTGCAATCCACTGCAAATGCTCAGCACAAGGGCCTCCCTATCATGGTAAAGTTTCATCATGTTAACATGGTACAATTTGTGCCTCTGCCTTCTGCCTAGCAGTTCCACCATGTAGTTAACATCACTCACCTTTCTTACCACCTTGTAGGGTCCCTCCCAATCTGCTTGCAACACTTGTGTCTGACAGGAATGAGAATCATCACCTGCTGCCCCACAACATACTCTCTAGCTTGAGCATTCCTGTCATACCACACCTTTTTCTGCTGTTGGGCTTCTGCCAGGTTCTCCTGGGCCAGGCCCATGAGTTCCCTGAACCTTGTCCTGAGGTTCAGGACATATGCCACAACAGACCCATTGTAAGACTCACACTCACCTTCCCACTCATCTCAAATTAAATCTAGAAGTCCCCTCACCCTATGCCCATACATCAACTCAAAGGGTGAAAAACCTGTGGATTCCTGAGGAACCTCTCTGTAAACAAACAACAAATGGGGCAAATATTTGTCCCACTCCCTCTTAAACTGATCTGCAAATGCCCATAGCATGGACTTGATTGTAGAGTTTAATCTCTCAACAAGACCATTAGTCTGGGGATGGTAAGGGGTGGTCTTCATGTGTTTCACCCCACAGGACTTCGACAGACAAGCCAGTAGGTCTGACATAAAACTGGTATCTCTGTCAGACAGTATCTCCTTTGGGAAACCTACCCTGCTGAAAATTTCCAGCAAAGCATTTGCCACCTTCTCGGCCTCAATGGAGGACAAAGCCACTGCCTCAGGGTATCGTGTAGCAGAATCTACAATCACTAGGATATACTTTTTCCCTGTGGAACTTGGAATACTCAGAGGACCCACAATCGCCATAGCTACCCTCTGAAATGGCTCCTCAATCACAGGCAAAGGCATCAAAGGAGCTCTCACCTTGTCTCCTGCCTTGCCTACCTTTTGGCACTGCTCACAGGTCCTGCAGTACCCTGTTGCATCTCTGGAAATTCCAGGCCAATAGAAGTTTTGCATAATATGTCTCTTTGTACGTTTTATGCCCACATGACCTGTAAAGGGAATATCATGGGCTATGGCTAGAAATGCCAGATGGTAAGCTCTAGGCACTACCAACTGCTGTACTCTCTCACCTTCTAGCCGTCCCTCAGGGGTCCACTCTCTGTATAGTAACCCTTTGACCCAGTATACAGATTACCCCTTCCCTTGAGAATCAGGTGCCTCCCTAGCCACCTGCCTCAGGCCTTGCAATGTAGGGTCTGAGAGCTAAGCCTGTCTCAAGTCTCTCCTTGTAACCCTTCCCAGCTCCCCTTCCACAGGAAGTCTGGCATCCTCTGACAGCGGTGCCTCACTGTCAGCCTGGGTACTACTACTCACCTCTACCTTTGCAGTTACCCTGTCCAAGGGAACATCAGTACCCACAAGCAGCTCTGGCTCACATTCAGTCTCACTGCTACAGCATAGCTCACTCCCTGAAGTAACCACCTCAGCAGTCCTGGCTGCAAGTGTGCAGTCTTTCTGGGTCTCCCCCAGGCTACCAGACCACCATGCTTGTCTCCTAGCCTCACTGCATATAACTGCATAAATACATAGTACTGCCTCATCCAAATCCTTCCCTCTCAGGACATCTGCAGGATGGTAGTTCCACACACCTGTTGTCTCAAGACAATCCACTGTTGGCATTTTGTCTTTCCCATTTACTGGCTCCCTCACCTTTGGTTCCCCGCCGTGCCTCCGTTGACACCTGTATGCCACATGGCCCCACTGGTTGCATTCAAAACATTTAACCCTATCTCCTGGACGTGTACCTGGACTAGTGGCTTTCCCTGCTACTGGTGGATTATGTTGGGGCAGTCTGTGCTGCCCACCATGGGTTCCTTTAGACCCATGAGCAGTACTGGGGGTCCCCTTCCTGTGCAGGGCAGGTATAGGTCTTCCTCCTTCCCCAACACATCTGAAGTAGCACATTGTCTATCGGTTAACCAGATCCTCATGTCCTCAGGCAAAGTGCTAAGGGCTTGTTCCCTCACCAAAAGGTCTTCCAGCCCTTCAAAAGTGGTGACCTGACATCCACTCACCCAGCTATGAAAATAAGTGCTCAGTTCAACAACATATTCACATACATTTTCATCTGCCTTGAATCTATGTTCACGAAAAGTGTTCCTATGCATTTCAGGTGTTAGCTTAAAACATTCTAATAAATGTCTTTTTACAGCAGTATAATCAAAACAGTCAGTGTCATGCATTTTTGCTAAAGAAGCTTTACCATGGAGTAAGGGGGTCAGGAACTGTACCTATAGCCTTTGGTCAACTTCATACTTTTTATATACCAGCTCCAACATTTGAATGAAGCTATCAAAATTATCCCCCTCTTTAAACTGTGGAAGAAATTTACTGACCTTTTGTGTTCCTGGAGTCTGGTTACTCCCTTCCCCATTACCTCCAGGACTCTGGCGAAGAGTCAGCATTTCCCTCTCATGCTTTCTCTGCTGTTCCTGTTCTTCAGCTGCTTCTAGTTCCATATGCCTGGTCTCCAACTCAAGTCTCTTTAGCTCCAGCTGGATTTTTAAGTCCACTGCAGAAAGGTTGAGCTGCCCATTCTCCAAGAATATTGTATCTTCACTGTCAGTCTGTCCTCCAAGCTGCTGTTTTCTGATGCAGCTGTAACCAAGGATGCAATCAGGTCTGCCTTAGTCAGGTTTCCATGCACCAGCCTCCTAGCCTGGCACATCTCCACCAGCTGGCTCCTTGTTAGCTCTCCATACTCCTCTGCTGACATGCTGCCTGCTCACCCTGACTAACACTAAGCTAACAAAAGAAATAAAACAATTGTGATCTGAACTCTGAGTACACACTGCGTGGCTGTCAGAGTACAAAACACTTTTAGAGATCAGTGTATATAAGCTACAGGAATTCGCTCTACCCAAACCACTACAAGCCAATTAGTATGTGAAGTAGATCCCACCATTGCAAACCACTTGTGATGACTGTGCCCTGGCCCAGCAATCAAGGAGCCTCAATCCTCACCACTAACACCAGGGAGGTCATCTCCTAGAAGAGAGGAAAGGATAACTAATACACACAGTAAAATACAATTTCCCTTACATGCACAAAGAGATCACAGTCAATCTGGGGCTGGTTGCTCCTTTGCTCACCAGGTCCCCAATAAGACTCCCCACTGGCACAGCTATAGGGTCCAGGTCTCAGCCTACCTGGGCAAGCTAAAACTTCCAGTACCCTCTCCATCCAACCAGTGCTTCTTGTCCCTGCCAAGTAGCTGACACACCACACACGCACACACTTTGAGATAAGTATTTATACATCACAGACACTCCTGGGAAAGGCTGACACAGATTTTCCAGCTATGCCCTTTTACCCAGACCATATGGTAGTAATTCCTGCCACCACCCAGCTAATAATATCAGCTACTAAAAGTCCCTTAAAAGGGTGTCCAATTATTACTGTGCAATATTATTATACAATTGGTAATGTGACTATACAGTCTAAGGCTTATTAGAGTGGCCTATTACAATAACCTCTATAAACATGGAATGTACTCTAGAGCTTATCTCTACACAAACCAGCCACAGATAAAGGTTTTAAAAATATTTAATAATAAATAATTAAAACACAAGACAAAACTACTACACCACAGAGATATCTTAGAGTTCAAAGATCACACAGAAACTTAAAATAATACAGTAGGACAGGTCTAATTTCAAAGAAAAATACCTAATTAATCTTTACTAGCTTTAACTATTCCTACAAGATATCACAGTGCTAGAAACTTACATGTGAGCTTAGGCAGAGTGCTGAGTTAGATATCCAAGATCAAAATGCTCCAAGTCTCTTGTGAGAAATAGTATTTAAACATTACTAACAAACATGTCTCTAAGGCCCTCCCAAATTACATAATTTTTGACACTTAGGTTTTCCCAGGCAAAAAAAATGCATTATTTAGCAACCTAACATCTGCTCAGAAACTTACAACGATACAAGTAATTTCACATGTATATTCTAACAGAAACCAGAGCAATAAAGCACATTCCACATCTAAATTCTGGTCATAAACTTTATCCTTAAAACAATGGGCATGAAACCTTCATCCAGGCGCACTGGAGCTGAATTCTAAAATGAAAGGGTCATAACATGCTTCACTGGGCCAGTAGAGTGCAATGTTGTCACATATTTTGCAGTTCCACATTTCACAATATTCTTTTACACTCAAGAAAACATGCCTGTATTTTACATTTATTTACAAATGCCAGAATTATGTATCAAATTCTATTTGACTAAGCTGGCAGCCTTCGCCCATCTCTCCCCAATCATCACAAGGTGTGTCTCATTTTGCCTTACTACACTGCTTTGGTGACCTTTTCAAAAAAATCTACCAGGCTGAGTAAGCATGACCTGCCTTTGGCAAATCCAAAGTGAGATGGTTCCAGTGTTTGGAGGTTCCCTATGCCCTTACTAATTCCATGATAAGCTACCATGGCTTTGCATATGAGACTAGTCAAACTTATGGGTCTTCAATTGCCTGGGCCTGTGGAAGGTCCCCCCTTATGCAGGGGAATGACTGTAGTTGTTCTCCGTTCACTTGATACAAAACCTGTATGGAGGCTGAGGTTGAACAATATCATTAGGGGTGTGGCTAAATTGTGCTTCATGCTATTTAAGGTGCATCCAGGGATATTGTTAGGACCCATTGATGCAGCATTTTTATCTTTTGATAGCATTTTCAGGACTTAGTCTTGTGTGATAGCTGGAGTTGAGCCAATTTCAGATATATCTTGAGGAACAGACAAAGGGGGGATGGGGGAGAGTTAGATCTTAATTTATCAGCCAGTAGGTTTGCTACATCTTCAGTCTCAGTGTATGTAACATCGTTCACAATCAGCTAAATGCATTGCTCTTTTGAGATTACAAACATATTCTTTTACTTTTGTTATAAATCTTGTTGATATTCTGGTTACACCACATGGGTTTGTTTCTGGGGTTTCCTGCACTTGTTCCCCCTGGTGTACAGCTGCCTCTATGCAGCTGTTTATATGCTGGTATAGTGGTGGTGTAGATTTCTGCATATTCAGTGGAGTTAACTGGGTTTGTTGGGGATTTGAAACTTGCCAATGCATCACTTAAGAGTAGGTAGTTTACTTTAAAGAAATTTCTAAAGTGCCTTGGGTGGAAGGGATCTCTGGTTTCAGTTTTATTTTGAAGGAGACTGCTTTAA
This sequence comes from Protopterus annectens, assembly GCF_019279795.1. Taxonomy (NCBI): domain Eukaryota; kingdom Metazoa; phylum Chordata; order Ceratodontiformes; family Protopteridae; genus Protopterus; species Protopterus annectens. The sequence continues at coordinate 308,848,997 of NC_056733.1, read as the reverse complement.
GGTCAGACCTAACAAGTGATGAAGATACACAAGGGATGGTGCAAGATGCTCGTATATTACTAATAACATGATCCAATATGTTGTTCCTCCTAATAAGTACTCTAATTGTCCAGGGCATTTGTATTGACAAAGACCAGGAATCTCTGTGCTTGTGCGCTAGTGGTGGTGTAGGTTTCCTAGTCTATAGTTGGATAGTTTAGATCACCTAGGACAATTATATTGTTTGTTTTTACTGAGTGATTCTAGTTCCTGTAGATAGGGGTTTCATGTTTCTTTTGTCATAGAGGAGGTTGTACATTTAGCTAAAATATGGTACAACACCTTTCTGATGGCTATTTGGACATGAAGAAGCTCTAGAGTATACACCGATGAACTTTCTGGATGTAGACTGAAACACCTCCACCTGTTTTCTCCTCCTGTGTAGTAGCTGGTCTAAATGTGTGGAAGGCATTATAGTCCTGTATAGCCAGAGTGCTCTTGGTTACTTTAAACCATTTATCAGTCACTACAAAAACAACAATCCTCCAGGGTGAGAAGGGTTTATAGGGTGTGGAGTTACCAGGTGTGTGTGTGTGTGTGTGTGTGCCAGTTGTATGCGTTTATATATATATATTTACACATATATATATAAATATTCCAATAAGGACTGAATGTTTCTGCTATTTCTCTCCTGATCCGAGAGTCGAACTGTTATATCCCACCACCACCACCACCACCACCAAAAGTAGTTCACTGCTACATTTTACAAATACATTTCTTTGGATTAACATAAAGCAATAAATAAGAAGCTGTTTATGTCAATGGCTCTTGGGAGTGTATCTCACCGCTCTGCTTATAAATGTATACATTTTTAAAGACTGCATCACCTGATACAAGAACAAACTGTGTGTGTATATATACGGTAAAAGACAACATCCTTTAATTATAATCTAACATTTGTGGTACTTAGGCTGCAGATATAAGTGAACAATGGGATCAGAGGCGAGATAAGCAGGATGAGTGCACTGTTGGGGGCTGGAACGTAAATCTGAGTATGTAGAAAAAAATCGGAAGGAAAACAGCATTGTGAACCTTAATGTTCCTCATAGCTATGAAAATCTAATTTGCTCATGTATATGTTCTAGAGCCTTCTGTTAATTAAAACATTCAAAATACAGAAGCATTACATCATTCTGTGCATTATCATAGAAAATTTCTTACATATTTATTTGTTTGTGTTCTTGGAAAGCTATCAACGTCTTCCACCCCATTAGTAAAGCAAAGATTTCTTGGATGAGTGCATTGGGAGTTTGAAATGTAATTCCTCTCCCAGAGCAAGAGAGAATGATAAATTATATGCTGCACACATTTTGAAATTTGTTGTCTAATATTCTTCAGAAGAAAGTGGTTTACAATTTCTACATCTACTGCCATACTCTTTGGGTACTAAGGCTACTAGCTAACATGTCTCTGAAAATTAAATTGCTGTGAAATGTTGGCATATATCTATCACCTGTCACTCTGAAACAAAAGTATAAAGCAGAAAATCAGCAAGCGCTGAATAGAGTAGACAAGTTTATTTGTTATAAATGTATTTATTAAAAAATCTATGAGAGTGAGAGAGACATTCTTTAACCAGAGCTTAGGCTGTGGGATGTTTTTGTGAATGTTCTATGTATTTTATCCTGTCTGTGGGTCACATGATCATGAGATTCCATAAACTCTGACCCATACTATCATAGAAAACAGCCTACACTGGGATTATGGCAGGTTAGAAGCAAGTATAAGCATTCGGCTCAGATATTAAACAATTTGCAATAGGAAAATGTTGCCTTTGTTCATGTCAGTGGGGTCCGAGAATAGACAGTTCCAGGGAACTGGTACTCTGGGGTGAAATGGTGTTTTGGGCTAAGGAAATACTAACTTAGAAAGTTGATAGAATAAACAGGTTTTGCATTAGCATGAAATTTCTGAAGGGTATAAAGTCTGAAACTCAAATGTCTGTCATTATTTTCTAACTTTAGTTTTTAATGATTTGCCACTAATTTGCCAGAAAAAAACAATTTTATGAAAAGCGTACCAAAAATATGAGGCAAAAAAATGGACATTCTGCAAAAATCTGTACAGCTGAGAGGTTAGATAACAGCTACATAAAAAACATACAGTAGGTAGAATCAAGTACAAATGATTCAGCATATACTACCATGGGATGGGGAAACACAAACTATATTAATCTTTAAAGCCATGATCAAGTAGATAGGATAGTAATTTGAAGGAAGCAACGCTTCTGTCTCTGTTTTCCTGGTGAATGAAGTTCCATTTGACTATCTACTTATATTACAAAGACCAAGCTTAATTTATTGAATCTTATCAAAAGGAAAATACATTTACTTGCTGATTTATGTCTTTGTTTAGAGTTTGAAGACACTGTCTGATGGGGTAAATCACTCTCTTTGATAAAGAAAACTTGTCTGTCTACAACTCAGTGTCTAAAAGCAAAAACAAAAGAAAACAAAAAATCCTGCCATACCAGCAAGCTTAAATGAACTCTCAGTGCATATATGTGAGTGTGTGTTGGGAGAGTGACTGATACAGTCTGACAAATGACATTACATCTGCTTATGCCATGAGGCCAGATCCACAGCCAGCCCATCAGGTGCACAGTGCTTCTCCCTCACCTGCACCCCCTCAGCAGTAAGTTGAGGAGCAAAAAAAAAAAAAAAAAGTCCATTCTCCTTTTACTTCTCACTTCTACAGGGACTCTGCACTCACTGCTTCCAACTGAAGAGCAAAACACCCAAGTATTAAATGTAGCAAACAGCCTGCAACAACTCAGGCCACATACGAAGCAGGTATTGCACTCCTGACCAATCTGCATCTACCAGTCATGCACCCAAATACCTTGGACCTAGGGTACCCTATAAAAACACAACACTGGCATCCTTGTTTTTGGAGCTGTACCCTTCCCTTGTCTATACCACACAACAGCATGATCAGTGTTGCATAATTTATTTATTTACCGGAAAATTCCAACTGGACACAGGTCCTTTTTCAGTGGAGGCCTGGGGAGAAAATCTCCACAGAGCAATAAATGAGCAGCAGAGTACATGAAGAGCAATTCAATACACATACAATAGCAAATAATACATACTGCAGCAAACAGCTATACATACTATTGTAAACACAGTAATGAACAGATATACCAATATCTAGCTAAAGGCTAGGAATAAACATATAATGTATATATAGACAGTACTAAGCTCAAACAGATAAACTCATAAACCGAAATCTTATATACAAATCTTGCACTAATAATGGCCATGTTCATGTGGACATCTTTGACAACACCCACCTTGGCTAGTACCACATCCATAATTCTATCATTGTTAACACCAGTCGTGCACAACCTGACCAAACCCTTCCTGCTGTAAGTACCCTAAGTTAATAATCAGGCACGTCCATTTCCCACTCTCTCTTTACTCACCCACATTTCTGTTACACCATAAATGTCTACTCTGTAGAGTTCTTCAATGACCCCATTGAAGCGCAACCAAGACAATTGGATGGCAGACCGTAAACTCACCCCGGGGGTGGCACCTATGTCCCTCATAGACAGGGGTAGTCGGTGCTGATCATATACTCGCTCCGCGAATAACAACCATCTGACCAAGGTGAATTAGGGAACACAGGCATAACATGGCTAGGCATGTAAAGGCCCTAGGACCATTAGTTTAGTAACCTCCTATGAGCCTATGAACAAGGGAGAAGATAATAGTGACCATGTCAGATAAAAGTTTTATAACTGAGTAAAAAAACAGAATGAACACAAATTGCATTTTTTTCTTTCACTATTTTGCATTAGTAGTGTAGTAGGTCCCCACGGTGGTGGTGCTGCGATAGCATTGTCGCCTCACAGTAAGATGCTGTCCGGTTCGATTCTCAGCTACAGCGTCTTCTGCGTGGAGACATGCGTGAATGGGCGTACCTTCGTTGAAAGTTGTGCATCAGGGCTGGTAACTCGGCACGTAAAAATCAACTACCAATCATTAGCGGACCGGAGTTCTGCTGTGGCAACCCCTAACTGGGAAAAGCCGAAAGACTCAACAACAACAACAAGTGTAGTAGGTCAACATTTACAATTATTAATACATTATGGCTGTCACAAAAAGGTAATAAATAAAAGCATATATATCATTACTTATCTATTGAAATTTCTGCTGCTATATAAAGTTGGACTATATCAAAGTGATGTAAAGCAAGTGGACCTGTTTTACATACAGCTGTGTTTCTTCTTTTTTAGCCCCCCCCCCCCAATGAAACTAACCTTTTGGTTTAACAGGTTGTAAGATTTATAGTTCTAATAAAATGACAAAGTGAGTATTATTTAGGAAGAAAACTGCACTATCTCAGCTGTAAAAAGCCCCAGGCATCATGCCCCTGACACAAACCACTCACTCAGCTGTAAAAAGCCCCAGGCATCATGCCCCTGACACAAACCACTCACACCAGATGACTTCATTATTTACTTCAGAAGATGTTGCAGTATGTACTTAAATACATGTTCCATGTGGTGAGGGGGCTGGAAAGCACCAAAATGCAGGGAGTAGGAAGTGTCTTGTCTTCCAAATTACATTCAGTTCTTTTTTATTTTCTAGCTGGTCACTATATGATGGCAATTCCTTGAGTGTATCAGTAAAGGAAAAAAGCAGCAAATAAGGTGTACAGGGTAAGCAGACAAAGTTCATTTCAGATCAGCTAAATCAAAAAAGAAATGTGGCAAAAACAGAAAAGATCAACAGTGCATCTTTTCTTGGCCTGATATGTTATTGCAAATGTTTTTTTTTAATTCATTCATTTATTGTTATCATTTGTGATGCCAGTTCTGATAACAATAAATGAATGAATTAAAAAAAAAAAACAAACATTTGCAATAACATATCAGGCCAAGAAAAGATGCACTGTTGATCTTTTATCATTTGTGATGCCAGTTCTATCTGTGGTGGTGGTGGTGCTGCAGTAGCGTTGTCGCCTCACAGTAAGACGTTGTCCTGTTCGATTCTCAGCTAGAGAGTCTTCTGTGTGGAGACATGCGTGAATGGGCGTACCTTCGTTGAAGGTTGTGCGTCAGGGCTGGCAACTCGTCATGTAAAAATCTACTGTCAATCATTAGCGGACCGGAGTTCCGCTGTGGCGACCCCTAACCGGGAAAAGCAGAAAGACAACATTTGTGATGCCAGTTCTGTACTGTCTGATTAGTGCACTAATGAGATAAAACTTTAGTAAATTTTGCATTTTTAAAAATGGCAGCCTTCAATACGCTATTTATGATTATCTGTTATCCTGAGGACATGAATACTCTGGTAGGTATACAGTTTTCTATAGCATATCACTGCCAGTCTTTCTTCAAAGAGATTGCACAATGGAAGAGATACTCCTTTGGCAGTCCTCCCCCAGCTATCCTCTATGTTTCTATTTCAAAAGGCATTACTCACTTGTTAATTCAGCTGTAACACATGCAGGAGAAAAAATATAGCACTAAGATGCATAAATGGTGCTGGGGAGGGGGTGGTGGGGGAGACTGAACTAATTCTCTAGAAAATATATAATCGTTCTTTCTTCCATACTAGGTAACATGCCAGACACCATTTAACAGTGCTTGGATATCCACCTCTTACGTCACACAAGCACTATAAGCTTGCTGCAAGCTGAAAACTGTATTCCTTTGCATCTTGTGTTCTTTATGAAGGCCACCTGCATTCTCTCTTTCTGGCTGCAAACTTATGAATGCACAGCTTTTCTAAAAGCTGTCCAGTTATTTACAGTGTTACTTCTTCAAGTCAAAAACATACACAAGCATATATAAAAACAAGATTATCATTTTATATATATATATATATATATATATATATATATATATATATATATATATATCAAGAGCATGTGAGATGGCAAGGGGGTTGAGATACAACAGTCCACAGAATCAGCAGACCATTCCTTTCGCTAACGCCTAATTCTCACTTTCACAGGGGAAAGAATGGACTTAAGGGCATTGATTCTGGTGGAGGAATTACTATCTCAATGGGTGCAGGGACAGAAAGCAACTTGGCAGATTCAGTGAACTTGCAATTTAAAAAAAAAAAAAAAGTCTTGTACACTGACCTTCTTAGTAGGACTGTGGTGGAAGCTGGGGCCTTATTTTGTCCTTCCGACTTTTTCAGTATAGTTAATGATAGTAGATACAGAGTGCTATCTAGTTACTGAAAGCCTGTTTGCTTACAGATGGCCCTTTTTTTCTTTTTAGAAGAGGCATAAGAAGTTGTTCAGACTTTCTAGATGTGTTTGTACTGTCCAAATAGTATATCAGTTCTCTGAGCATTTAGTGAATGTACAATTCCTTCCCTCTTATCTGGAGAAAAAGGGGGAAAAAAACACTGAACCAAACAGCCTGATTATTGGCTACCTCTGTAACTACTTTAAGCATAAAGGAGGGGTTAATGCAGCAGATGACCCTGTCCTTATACAAAATAAGAAAAGCAGAGGTATAGCAAGCTATTTTGGAAACCAGTGCTGTTCCTGATCTGCCAAACCCTCTACTTTAAATTAAGGAAAATATACTCCTTTCCTTTTAAACTGTAGCAACTGCTTGCTTGCTTGCATCTGCTACAATTTATGTCACAAATGTGGCATTAAAGCCCTTCACTTCTGACCATAAATGCAGTACCAGCATTCATTTCTGAAAGCTAGTAATGCACATGCACTGATGACAGACCAGCATTTACCCCCTAACTCTTTGCGATGGGTGTCCCCTTTGCTACATTCTAGTTATACTACTGAAGAAAGGCCTCTCTAAGCAAAAGAGTTTGCAGGTGGGAAACCCTTACAGACAAGATGGATGCAGCTAGAAAAAAACAACATTCCAGGAGATATACTATATATATGGTCCCGAGCGATTTAGAGTTAACTTTTCCAGAATTAAGTTAAGGTTCCCTGTATGCAGTGTTTGATTGTGAGGTCCTGATGCCAAAGGGGGGATGCAGGCTGACACAGGCATTTTAGTATGCTAAGCTAGTAAAAGAAGATTTTTGGAGAGATATTGTTCAACTATGGGCATATATCCCTTGTGGCGCTGCAGTTCCCTCCTTTGGCACTTGAGGAAAAACTTTTTTCACTTCGCTACTTATGATTTCATGGTACTTGGTCTCCTTGCCTCCATAATAACATTAAGCAAGTCTCTAGAATGTAGGTGTCTAAACAGAAAAAGAGCTAAATTCTCCAGCTGCTAGGTTCCAGCTGGACAGACTGTGAAGCAATACTGGAGAACACTTGATTGCATCAGTGTTTTTGAGTAGCTCTAAGAGGTTATAGCAGCTAATGTAACATCTAGGAGCTGCTGCATATCTTCTCAGTCACAGTTCCCAACTTCTTTGCTCAATAAACAGGTGCAAAGCTAACCATAATGGGTAGAAAACCCATTACTGTTACTCATACATCTCAAGTGCACCTCATTATAAGGAATGTTCCTTGTTTTGAGTCTTAACAATTCTATGTTCCTCACTGTTCCATGATTTAAAGGCATGCCATGCATTCATTGTTAAGAGTTTTTCTAATTATTGTCACAGACAGCTGAGAGCTATGCCCAGCAATAATGAAAAGGTGTTTTTACTTTAATCACATTTAGTGGCAGTAACAGTTTCAGATGATAATGGGGAACATTGGACTTTATGTAACCATGTCACTCGGTATTCTGGATTTGCACCTACACATGGTCCACTGTTCTCCATTATCACCAGTTGTGATACATGAGGCCCCCTCAAACTATAAAATAAGGTCTACCTGCTCAGGCAGCATGATAGGATCCCCCATTCAGCTAGATCAGGTGGAGAAACAGTGCTGTCTTGGCCAGCAAGGAGCAATCACAGTATTATTTCTTCCTCTACTCACTTATTTTCTGTCTCAACCTGAGGAGTAAGGTATTCACAATTATCTGTTCTCTCTCCTCCCTTATTTTCTGTCTCAACCTGGGGAGTAATGTATTCACAAGTATCTGTTCTCTCTCCTTCCTTATTTTCTGTCTCAACCTGAGGAGTAAGGTATTCACAAGTATCTGTTCTCTCTGCTCCCTTATTTTCTTGCTCATTCTGGAGAGTAAAAGAAGTAGAAGAGAGGCATCCACTGCGTAAGATTTCTATAAAGGTGCTCTGCAGTATAGTTTCTTGAGTTGGTTGTTGTAAGGAGAAACAGAGAGAACCATGTGTGGTGCACCCCATGTTTCACCAATGACAACCTGTGCAGCACTTATTCGGATGTCTGTGCAGAAGTCATACTCAACTGCAGGGATCTCCATAGCAGCCAGTAGAAGACTGAATTTCAGAGCCAGCTAAAAAGCCTGCTATGCAAGCCTGCACATTTGTTAAGAGTCGATACCTCCTGTTTTTGATCTACAATGCCTATATTATTGTATGTAGCCACTTTCAAGGTTCTAACTCTGCAGTTTATTCCGAGTGCCTGGAAATCACAATGGCCAGAAAGCACTTGTTTCAAGTTTATAAGGAGCTTGTTTTCTCTTTTCCCTAAACTCTTAGCCATAGTGTTCTGGCTACCCTGGTCTGATTGGAGCATCCATGGTAACAGTTTATTTTTATTGTGGGTATTCCTGTGCCTCCCAAAGGATATGCTCCCTCATGGTATGGAGAGTTTCTCCTAAGATGATGTCTTCAGCAGGAGAAACTGAAACAAGATTCTCTTCAAAATCTGAATCTTCAAAAGAAGTAATGAAGGGTCCCTCCTGAAAGACAGATTCTTCTTGGTCAGAATCCTCATCAGAAATAGGAAGCTTAGAGAAAACTTCTGTGGTAGGATCCCTCTGCTTTTTTCCTGGGAAAGACTCTAAAGGGGGTTGCCTAGCTCTGACTATAATGACAAGGTCTTCAGCTAACCTTACCAGGTCTTACTGATATCCCTATGCATGGGAGCCGGTAGGTCTAGGCATAGGGCATGAGGTAGAACCCTTCATAGAGGTAGCTCTGGCCTTGGACCTATATACGTCCACAATCCTGATGTCAGTCTCTTTGTAAGAATGAGGCGATGCAGAATGATGCCGCAAATGGATGTCGCTGGTAAAAGCAAAGGTCTGTTAAGTGATCCCGGACCTGACTGACGAACTAAGAATCAAGGCCTATGTAGAAGCTGAGTGACCCAATGACATATCGGACTCCACATGGGTCTCAAGAGAGGCCTGCACCACCATCTCAGTTGCTGCAAAAGCTCCTCACCTTCCTCAGCCATAGCAAGCCTTGGGGGACTGGCAGATGGAGAACAACTGTCATCTAAGGCCCTAAGCTTGGGTCTATTTTTTTTCTTATCCTTCCTAAGCTTAGGGAGATCAACCTCAGGACAACAATCAGACAATCTGAAATAGATAGGAGACTAAGATGTCTAGCTAAGATCATGGCCCTATGCCGGACAGCCCAAGAGTTGAAATGGGCACAGAAATGACAATTAGGAACATCGTGATCAGGGTCTAGGCAGTTGACATACAGTGAATGGAAGTCTCAGTGTGAGATTTGCTTACCACAGTGGAGACAATTCTTAAACTTATCTAACATGGGTTAAAGCAAGGAAAAAAGTGTTCTGCAAAAGGTACTTAGCTTTCAGATAACTTCTCTCTGGTGTGGACCAACCAACGCACTAAAATACTGCTTTGGGCTCTGACGGCAAGAAAAGACTGATATCATGGCGTTGGTTGGTGCTCTATATCCCCAGCGTACTGATGTCGGATAGGACATCCACCAGCCTAAGGAGGAGGGAGGTTTTTACTCTGGTAGCCTGGCCAAGGGCTTACATGGCAGGAAACCCCATAAGTCAGGACTGCAACAGTGAAACATGAAGAAAGTCAGGATAAATCCTATTCTGGTTAGGCACTGCAAAGTGTAATTCAGCCCCCCCCCCCCACCATATCCTGAAGAAACTGCACCTGAGGCAGGCAGGCATCCAGATAAATGTGGATGCCTCTGGTACTACTATGTTCTATCACTAGGGCCAGGCATTTGCTAACCACTTTTAGCAAAACAGCTAAATCCAAGGACAAACAAATAATGGAATGTGATCCACCAACCACAAACTTCAAAAACTCTGTTTTTTCATCCTGTACTCTACCATAAACGTTCAGCAGTTGCTTTAAGGTATGATATTTAAGAATGTGGTTCTGGCAAACAAAGGCCCTAAAAGCTAAGTATACAGAGTTGTACATTTCATATACCCTCCCTATTAAATAACCTGCTCTCCTTCTCATTGGGAAGTGTGTTACAGCCTGGACTCAGTCCCTTAACAGACTCCAGGGATACTGCATGTGGGTATGCTACAGAGTTCTTAAAGAGGAATTTGCATTGAACTTGCACTCTGCTGAACTTGTGAAGTTTCTTATGGACAGGGATTCAGAAGTCTGTTTCCACGCTATTTGTATTAAAAACAATCAGTAATGATTCCTGGACTGGAGGAATGGCAAAAGGTTTAGGAGGGCCAAAAAACAGGAGTTCCAGAGTCCTCTCTTGGGAAGCAGAGGCTCATGGCATTGTCATTTAATATTCTGTTGTGAGAAGGACAGTATTCCAGCATGAGAGATCCTCTGGTGGAAAAGTTAGAGGCCATGGTGACTTCAATGTCTTGTGTCATATTAATGGGAAGGTTATCTGGGATGCAGGGCCTAGATCTTCCAAATTACTTCCTGAATCAGTAGAGTCAGTTTGTCTGTCTGGTGAGATTTTGTTCCTCCTTTTAGAGGGCCTGATTCCAGGCGAAGATAGCTTTTCTGCATCAGGCTGAGGGCTTTGCAAAAACTTAAAAAAAGCCCTGAGCCAGCTTAGCCTAGTCTTGGGGAAAAAGGCAAGGGTAGGTTAGGTTGTGGTTTAGGGAACTAGTACTACCAAGGGGCAGCTTCAACTTGGAAGAGGTCCACGCCTCAGATAGAGTCTTAGTTCTAGCATGTGCTGATGTGTTTGATGTCTTATGGTGGGATATCCCCAGAATCTGTATTTCACATTGCTGCTTGGACATCCTCCTACAGAATATACAAGAGAACACTGGCTTCCCCTTACTAAATTTGCAGCTGTTGCTCCAGGCAGATGTTTCTTCACCCTCTCCATTTCAGGCTGGTGAAACATGTTTTCCACATAAGGAGCAACTGCCGCCTAAGGGACACTGCTAGAGGCCACCCTAGATGTCAACTCCAGGGTCAGGTAGAATGCCTCCACACAAGTAATGTCTTCCAGAGGTCTCTTCCTGCTTCTCCTAGCACTTCTCCTTTGTCTGGGAGATGTCCTGATGGCTACTGTCAAAAGAAATGATGGATTACAAAAGAGGCCCACAAGTCTATTTCTTGCTGAGGCAAGTCTGGATGGTGGTTCATTTTTGTGCCAATGGTCTTGAACCTCATTTCCTGACAAAACTCACAAACGCTTATGTCATGCTACAAGCCTGGACAGTAGGTACACTTATGTCTGTCCTTAAAGCAAATTTGTCACTTATAGTCACCTTTGCCTTTCTTTGATAACATTCTCAAAATTTCAACAATAACTCCATTTCATAAGGATTTTCAAAAGACATCTGGAGCCAAATACCAAAAAAGTAGACAGTTATCTTTAAAAAATGCTGCAGTGCTTTCTTTAAAAAAAGCACAAAGAGTTCCTCCTTAAATACCATGCTTGAATCTTTGTCATGGCCTAGCTCATCAAACTGAACACCTTGTAAAACATACATGACAAGAAGGAACTGAAGACCAGGTGACATCAGCCCCTAGGCCAGGTGCATGGAGACATTCATAGTTAAGGTGACACTGGCTGGCACATGAGGAAAAAGTGATTGGCTCTGAATGTCTGTCCTGATGTGGCCCATAGACCGTGCCAGAGTCCCTAATGCAATGACAGCGGTAGTTGACTAAACTATGAATATTTTGTGATACTACTACCTTTGTGCAGAAGGTGTGTGTGTGTGTGTGTGTGGGTGTGTCTACAAGGGACAGAAAGAGAGAGAGAGAGATCCAGCAAAGAGCTAGAATCTAGTCCAAGTCTAGTCCTTGCCTTATGCTTCTTGCTTGCCTGAATACATTCTAGCTGCCATACAACCTAGAACAGGATAAAGAAGATAATGAACATGAATGAATGAAAAGTTACTGAAATTTAGATACTGTCGGCAATTGTGCTTAAACCCAAATTCTTAGCAGTCTAAATAATGACAGTTTATTTTAATAATTACGTTATCATCCATACAAATATAAGAGATATGGAAAGCAACTTGTGAAATATCAGTAACATTTTCCAGGGTGTATAGTATAGACTTGTGAAATCATTAAGTAGTGAAGCTGTAAAGGCACTTTCTCAGAAAACAGCATAAGGACAGAAAAAGGTACTGCTAATTTTATGGGTCACAAGCAATATCCAGCTTATACAGTAGTGTCCAATGGAAAACATTCTGGGAGTTTCAGAAGAGAAAAATGTGCAAATTTGTTTTATACAGCAGACTTCAAAGATTAAACTCATCATTGCATTTACAATGCCAGTAGTGAGAGGAAGGAATCCTCTCATATACTATGTGCATGCCATCCTCCACTGGTCATACATACAGGTTAACTACTGCGTAGTCTGTCTTACTATCCTACAGACTTGAGAGAAAACTGTACATGGCTGTACCCTGTTATGTAGGTAACTTATTTACACTAAGAATACAAGTGATATGCTCCAAGTCAGTTACAGTCATTAAGAGATGTCATTAATATGTAATACAATTTGTTTTCACAGGCATACATACATACAAAAATACAATGGCAGTTGGCTTAAAGGATTAAGGAGCTGTTAATGAAACATCTCCTGTGATCCAGGGGTGCAAGTTTTGATTTCCTCAGTCTCTATTGCAGAACTGTGTTACTTTGACAAAGTCAGTATGATAGGCACTGCTGAAGTGACACCTGACCCCATGTGCAAAAATGGGAAAAGGAGTTGAGGATGCATAAATGGAATTAACCAGACAGTTCTCACAGGCTGAGTCTGAAAAAGGTCCATGAAAATTTATGTTCGACCCTGTTACAGAAATACAAATAAAACCCAAGATGATATTAATATGAGTTCTTGTCAACAATCACATGCATTTTTTTATGATTTTATGGGTAACCAATATAAATTTACAAAGTAGACATTTTTACATATGTTACATACTTACAGACTAACGTTTACAAACAATACTGTGTGTAGTGAGTGGTCTTATGCTACAGAAAGTCTGTTTTGTATTCTAATTCTCTCATACTGACTGGTGACCAGATACCATAGTTAATTAGATACCCTGGTGACCACCACAATATTAAAAAAGAAAATAATTTAAAACAATGATATAGGGTCTGATGAACTGCAGAAACGAAACTATTCAATGGGTAGATTTCCATTTCCAAGATTGGAACAGTGAGAGATGAAAATGACTTACTAGATTATAATTATATTATTATTATTGGAGTTATAATGCATTATAGTTTATATTATAAATACTATAATTACTTGTAATTATGTATTGCCACTATTTTCTACTGTAACATTTTCAAAGATTCAAAGTAAACTTTATTGTCATTTAGGTCCTCGAGTGCAGCCTAAATACAATTCTGTGCATCTGTTACAGTTTCACCGTGTTTATCTTTTCTTCCTCACAAAGCCAGAAGAACCTAGACTGTGATGTCAAGTCACCAAGCCATTTGCTTCATTTCTTTTAATGTTAAAACCCTACAATAATGTTTGTTCCTACTTTTGTACTGTGAATGTATTGCTACATTTTCACTGTGATCATAGTTTCTACTATAATAACCTATTTATAACCTATACTGTCTACTGCAATATAAATGTTATTTGTTGCATTTCTATGTATATTCCTGTGTTTCACTATTTTTTATTTTATGGAACATTTCTGACAGTCTCCTGAAAGTGACTATTGCTCAGTCTAAAATTTTTGGTAAATAAATAACTTACAATGACAAACTGTAAAGCCAAGTTTCCTTTAAGGAACACATTTACCCTGCTTTAAAAAAAACTTTATGAAGAAATGCCATCTGGACTTTTACCCAGTGATAAACAGAAGAAATAACATGTTAGGAATAACATGTCCATTACATCTAAGTTTCAAATCATTTGGCACACAAAGTAGCTCAAACTGCTGCTGGAAAAAAATAATTCTTACAAACAACAATCACATGTAAGCCAACTAACCTGCCCTGCAATAACGTAGAACTACAGAAAATGCATGAAGATAACATTTTTGGCTATCCAATAAAAGGCACAACACTCATGCAAAACTGGCCAAACATTAAATGCATTTTATAAAATTGTACGATTTAAATATAAGATGACAAGAACATTATTCAGTGATGATGGTATTTGTCAAATACTAACTGCAAAATGATATGTGAAGATCACAGCCTCTTGAAAATTAGCAGACAATACCATTTCTAAACAATAAAGATGCAAATCTCAAACTACAGAAGTGGGTACCATTCAGACACTGGCAATGTCCTGATATGCTGTACACAAATATGAACTAAAGGGAAGACAAGATGTACTCTTGGGGTCTACTTTATTTACGCGGAAGCTTAAAACAGTGAATGCATATGCATCGAAACATATGCATTGAAAGTGCGAACCGTCGAAAACTGTAAACAGAAATCTACGTAGGTGGAGATTTCCATTTACTTCAATGTAGTGTGATCTTGAGTTGGTATATTTAAGTAGAGGGGGTGTGGGGGGTGCAGCCCCCCATGTGAAGTGTTTAGGTGGGCTTGCCCCCCTGCCTACAGCTGTTACATGTCATGTTTGTTGTGTAGTTCCATTTTTATTGTGTTTCAATGGTTTCTCGCTTCGATGTATATGCATTCGCTGTTTTAAGCTTTCACGTAAATAAAGTAGACCCATACTCTTGGTAGAATCCTGCATCCATGAGTACATTCAACCTAATACTGAGAATGCAGACCCATCTATCACTCATCAAATAAAGGGACAGAATAACATACTCTCATAGTAATAGACATCATATAAAGTTCCCAAACTGCATTCAAATAAAAATGTAGAAGCCTTTGGATAGCCCAGCCATACTGCTTTGTTATTGTACAACAAACTAAACAGCAATAGAACATCTCATACAAAATTCATATAACGGGACAATAAATTCAACACCATCTCCAATGACAATGAAACAAAACCAGTCTTCTTTCTTTCCAAAAATTTACCAATATAACTTTAGCATAAAATCGTACTTCATATGATAACACAGACAGATGTTTTTTTTTTCTGTCTAGATGACATATTACAGTATCAGAAAGGAAAGAATAAATAAGTAAAACAGAGGTGCTGAAACAAGACCTTCACTAAATCATTTTAGGGATTTTATCTTAGTGAGTCTAAAGCTCACTTGTATCAAGACAAAATATGTAAATAATTCATCCATACAAAGCAACAAGCACAATCAATGAACAGCAACTTTAAAACATGCTACAAATTTAAAATATCACTTTAAGTGCTTGTATTATTATGTTAAAGGTTTGCAAACAGGCGGATTCACCACTCTGAGGATTTAGAAGGAACCATGTTGTGACACAATATGTGAGGGTGGCCTTGTAAACTGGTTTCTTGGGAAAAGGAAGATTAAATGCCAGCTGTCCATTAACATAAAGTGCATTCCTCTCATTTCATAAACAAGAGAGAAGTGGTGCATTGATTAGAGAGTAAATTAAAAATGGTATATTTTGAACTGTCTAAAAAAATTACGTTAGGTTAGAAATCCCATATCTGTCTGCAAAACACTTTGATCAGTAAATCATCTACCTTTCTTTATTTTTTCTTTAATTTACTTAGATTGTCAGCAGTTCATTTTTCATAGATTATTTCTACTCTGACATTTAATAACTGTGTATCTTTGATAAAAGTATTTTAGGGAAATGGTTGTGTTATTTATCATTTTTGTCCTGAAGCTTACACTTCAACAGTAAAAGGCATGAAAGTTTGGGTAACCCTCTCTTGTATCTAAGCAATATAAGTAATTTAACTATTAAGTCTTCTAAAACATACTGAATTTGCAGAATTAAGCACAAGTCTTTATGAGCTAGTGTGTGTTCATAGCTAAGTACTAGGCTAGCTGCCCTTGTGGGCCATTATAAGCCTATCCAGTCTTCCTTTTACATGTGAGAATCAAGTCTGTATCTTGTGTCTGCAAAGTAAACACCTTAACCATTATGCCAAATCCAAGTTCTAATGCCCATTTTGTTAAGTTGGTAGGTCCACAGGACATACAGTCTCTTTTCAGGGGTTACCTGGAAGCAATGTCTGGTTAACTGACTTGCTCAAGGTCATGCAGTAACCAGATGAGGGCAGAAGGAATCCAAATTTGTACCACAGGAACTGCAGCCCACAGCCTTAAACTTCTGCGCTTTGACCGTATTTCTTTGGCATCACATCTTGTGAACAGTATAGCCTGGCTAGTCTTGGATGACCTTTTGCATGTCTGATTGTGACTTAAGAGGAAATTAACATTGCACATGGAAATGGAATCTTCTCAAATATAGACATATTTACTTTTTAGTTACTGACACTCATCTTGGCTGTCCTAGGAATTAAGTTTATTTATTTAATGTATTTATTTATTTAACATTTGTTGACCAGGGAAGTCCAACTAGGACAGAGCCTATTTTCAGCAGATGCCTGGGGAGAAATGCTCCAGATGCATATCTTTAGAATGAGGGAGGAAACCGGAGTACCCAGAGGAAACCCACGTGAACATAGGAAGAACATGCAAACTCCGCACAGACGGCACCCCAGCCGAGAATTGAACCAGAGAACCTCTTACTGTGAGGCAACAACATTAACTGCTGCACCACTGTGCCGCCCTGTTGCTTGTGTGATACTGAAGTGGGAAAAAAATGAAGCGTGAAGTCTACTGCCTTGTCTCTACCTCATACCATGCCCTTATGAAGCACTTGTTAGATAGGACATTATAGCTAAATGGGTAGGCTCCTTCCTAGTATTTAATCCTGCTATTCTGTTCCTTGATGGCATGCATTCTGTGCAGACTTTGCTTGCTTTCTCTGTGTCTATGCTCATCCTGGGGGGTTCTAATTTTCTTTCATATCCTAGAGAACAGGTGGTACTTGCTTCACCTCCAGGAATATGTTCAGGTGTACATGGGTGAAAGGATATGCACCCCATTCAGAATTGGCCTTATGCCCCAGTGATTGGCAGAACAACACCAGGATCCTTATTACGCTGAACTAGGTAACACAGACTTTTGAAAAGGGCTTGATGGATGATACAAGCTTCTAATCACTTTATACTTCCTTCTGTGTTTCTTCTTTTTTAAGCAATTTCTGTAAAAATGAACTAATTACTCATTAAATAAAGTTAAAAAAATATTTTTTTATTGTAAGTTAGGGAATGCATTAAATGGAATAAACATGATCATATATCCTGACTTTGGCAGGAGGTACAGGGAAAATACTTGGATATGATACAAACAACTTTACAGCAGTCTGATGACTCAAAGAGAAAGGAAAATGGTGTGTCAAGAAACAAAGAAAAGAGAAGAAGGAAGAAAAAACAATTATCTGCAGAATCTGCTACTCTGAATGAGCTCTCTAGTTGCTGGTAAGACAAAATAAAACTCACCCACAATTCTACAAACTGACAATGCTAGCTGATCACAGCAGCACTTGTCAAGTAACTTAAACAATGTCAAAAATATGCACTAGATGGAAGTCCAAGCTACTCAGGGGTGGGTAGGTCGTTCCATCCAAATGGGATTATTAGTGACCGGTGTTATCCACATAGTTCAACTCTTAGTGAAACATCAATATACAACATAGTAAATTCCCTGGTAATAGAAGCACAATAGCAAAATGCAAGAAGGCAGACAATTCATAGACCTTTCTCAGGCACAAAAAGGACAGCACTGAAAAGGCAGCTTTACCCTCAGTAGTGGTATTTGACCTGATTCAGTCTTTAAGTACTGAGTGGTTTATAATATGTGTTGGTAAGTCGTAGTATTTACATCAGCTCTAATCACTCAATGCCAGTGCCATGCTTTAGAGGGATAAATCCCTCACAGAGGTTCATGGCACCCAAGTTCAGTTAGAATCTCAGACATCCGAGCACTGACAAGGGAAGGCCTAGCAAGTCCATCCTGGAATGGAGAGGTTATGCTTTGGATGCACATTTCTTTTGATCCCTGATGGAGGCTAGAAATGCAGAGTGGGCAACATCCTAAAAGTGGAATAGAAGGGAAGAGGACATTGGGTGAGTCACCACAGAGTTGAGATGATAAGCTTGCAACTCCCCTTACACATTTGACTCTCTGGACCTTAACAGGTGTGCACAGATAAAAGAGAAGCAAGGGCTTAAAGCAGAAGTACTTCTTGGCAGTAATGAGCTTCAGTTCTCACACCAGCCTTGTGTGTGGGGCAGAGTAAGTCCATCAGAAGAAACGGTGTGCGTATTAGATCCAGTAGATGAGGAGAAACGTTTTTAAGCACTCACCATTTCTGTTCATATGACTTCTGTAGCAACTTTTGTATTTTGCTGAAAATGTAAATGTCTAAAAATGTGATAAGACAGATGCTGTTAGGCTGATACGCCATGTCTTGGATGGCTGGATCTATGTGGCTTTCTTTAAGTCGTGGCATAGTACTTGCACATTTCAGTTGTTCCTTGGAAATTTTGGAAAAATATCTGTTTTGAAGTCTTCAGGCTGCTGATACATCACATGATGCTGCACCTCTGGGCCAGTAATCAAGGAGACTCAATCCTCTCCACTAGCACCTGTGGGGAACATTCACTGGGAGGATAACAGGTATACACATACACACACAGTGTCTCCTGATGCAGCTCTCTGAATCAAGCACAATTAAGCAAAATTTCCCTTAAGAGCACACAGGGAACACAGCCAGTCTGGGGGCTGGTTCCTCTCTGTTTCTCCAGATCCCCAATAAGACTCCCCACTAGCACAGCTATAGAGTTGAATCCTTAGCCAGGGTTCCAACTGAAGTCCTCCAACACTCTCTCTGTGCAACCAGTGCTTAGTGTCCCTGCCCAAGTAGCTGACATACACACTCTTTGTAATTTGATTTGCGCACACACACACACCTGGAAATGGCTGGCACAGGTTTACTAGCTATGCCCCCTTTTGCCCAGACTATAAGGTAGTTATCATTGCCACTAGAACCCCTCACCAGCTATTTTAAGGCCCTTACAAGCGTACCCAATATACTGAGCGAATTTAATATTAATACAAATGGTAGTTTGACCAAGACCAAGGCTATTAGGAATGGCCCACACAGTGTCAACAAATAAATATGCAAATACTCTCAAAACCTAAAAATCTCTGCAATGATCAGCCACAATGAAAGGTTTACATATATTTAATAATAAATGATAAAATAACATGAAAATACTAAGTATATATTCACAGTGATATCAGAGTTCAAAATCACAGGAAATATTTGAAACAACATTGAATAACAGACTCAGACAGATAAAGAAAAACAATATCTAAACTAAGCTTCACTACATTCCTAACTGAATCTAAGAGAAGCACTATTCCCTACTTACATAATAGAACAAGGCAGATGATGTGGTGAATGGTCCTTCTTGTTGTCAGGCCCAATACAGAATACAGAATACAGAATGCTCTGTCTCACTAAGAGACTTCTCAAAATAATATCTAAAATATTAGTTCTGGGATAGCTTGCAGAATGACAGCACTTCTGGTCATCTGACTTCTACTTCCCATGCAAACCCTCATTGCTGGAAGCTGGCAGAATTTAGCACCTATCTGCAAAACTACACACACAAGGGCTTTTGCTCAGATCTGTGGCAGGTGCTGGAAGTCATAAAAAGTTGCATACCTCCACACTTTCAGAGTAGTAATTAGTTCACCTGAAAGACAATGCAGAAAACTTCCTAATACAGACTTTGTGTCTCTGGCTGCATTGAAATCTGTGAGATAGCATCCTTATGGCCTACCCCGTAAAGTGATTTATTTTAAGGTTTGATGGACTGAGGTTAACCTCCAGCAGGGTTGCCAACTTTTCAAATCTCCAAAGTGGGACATTTTTGGTACAGATGTCAGATTTTGCAGGCCAAAACATACCCACGGCCAGTACAAAGGATGAAACGTCACTTTTTTCTAAATAAAAGCTTATTCTTGTAGCATTTTAGTTGCTTAATCTGTTTCTTATAATATCTAGGTGTTTCAGATACAGAATAACTGTTTTACATAAAATATAGGAAATAATTTTGCTCTAAAATCTCAGGACATTTGCCATTTTTACAGATTCTTTGCAGGACACAACTGTCCAAA